>NC_091166.1:33022245-33322245 GCF_040958095.1 Procambarus clarkii
TCATCGATAGATACAGCGATAGCAGGCGGCTTGACGTTTGCGAGGCACTACACATCAAGAAGTCAACACCAGCAATCAACAGCCAATTATTGCACAACTATATTCTACCCACCTCAAGACTCCGCTCCAATATAGAAGCATCAAGAAATATGGACCAATAGGCTTTCTACAAACACTTCTATTCAATATCCATTGTTTCGTGTTCTGTCTTGTGTTGATACTTTTAATACCCTATTAATATCCTCTAATGCCACATCATCCTTCCCACCTCACTCAAATGTAATGCCACATCACCCTTCCCACCTCACTCAAATGTAGATATAAAATCAGGGAAACGCAAGTTCTAATCAGTTGTGTATTTGTGAAGTCTTTGAAAATGTAATAAGTTTTACGAAACGCGCCCGTGTCGCGTCAGACTAGAAATAAAAATGAATTTTGGAGAAGTGATTTTTGATTTACCTCCAACAGTGAAGCATAATGTACGAAAGATTGAGAAAATTCGTGTTAGAATTATTAATCTTACTTTTTCGGTCATATTTAATAAAATATGTCTACAGGAAAGACTGCTACCAAAATATACTAATATATATTAGTATATTTTGGTAGCAGTCTTTCCTGTAGACATATATTATTAAATATGACCGAAAAAGTAAGATTAATAATTCTAACACGAATTTTCTCAATCTTTCGTACATTTCTTTTCACTGTTGGAGGTAAATCAAAAATCAATTCTCCAAAATTCATTTTTATTTCTAGTCTGACGCGACACGAGCGCGTTTCGTAAAACTTATTACATTTTCAAAGACTTTAGTTCACAAATACACAACTGAATAGAACTTACGCATCTCCGATTTTATATCTACATTTGAGTGAGGTGGAAGGGGTGATGTGGCATTAACACAAGACAGAACAAGATGTGGCATTAATAGGGTATTAATTTCATCAACACAAGACAGAACAAGAGGTGGTATTAATAGGGTATTAATTTCATCAACACAAGACAGAACACGAAACAATGGATATTGAATAGAAGTGTTTGTAGAAAGCCTATTAGTCCATATTTCTTGATGCTTCTATATTGGAGCGGAGTCTTGAGGTGGGTAGAATATAGTTGTGCAATAATTGGCTGTTGATTGCTGGTGTTGACTTCTTGATGTGTAGTGCCTCGCAAACGTCAAGCCGCCTGCTATCGCTGTATCTATCGATGATTTCTGTGTTGTTTACTAGGATTTCTCTGGCGATGGTTTGGTTGCGGGAAGAGATTATATGTTCCTTAATGGAGCCCTGTTGCTTATGCATCGTTAAACGCCTAGAAAGAGATGTTGTTGTCTTGCCTATATACTGGGTTTTTTGGAGCTTACAGTCCCCAAGAGGTTAGTCTCTTTCAAAGCGTTCTGTTTTGTGTCTGGAGAGTTTCTCATGAGTAGGCTGGCCGTTTTTCTGGTTTTATAGTAAATCGTCAGTTGTATCCTCTGATTTTTGTCTGTAGGGATAACGTTTCTATTAACAATATCTTTCAGGACCCTTTCCTCCGTTTTATGAGCTGTGGAAAAGAAGTTCCTGTAAAATAGTCTAATAGGGGGTATAGGTGTTGTGTTAGTTGTCTCTTCAGAGGTTGCATGGCTTTTCACTTTCCTTCTTATGATGTCTTCGACGAAACCATTGGAGAAGCCGTTATTGACTAGGACCTGCCTTACCCTGCAGAGTTCTTCGTCGACTTGCTTCCATTCTGAGCTGTGGCTGATAGCACGGTCGACATATGCGTTAACAACACTCCTCTTGTACCTGTCTGGGCAGTCGCTGTTGGCATTTAGGCACATTCCTATGTTCGTTTCCTTAGTGTAGACTGCAGTGTGGAAACCTCCGCCCTTTTCCATGACTGTTACATCTAGAAAGGGCAGCTTCCCATCCTTTTCCATCTCGTAAGTGAAACGCAGCACGGAACTCTGCTCAAATGCCTCCTTCAGCTCCTGCAGATGTCTGACATCAGGTACCTGTGTAAAAATGTCGTCAACATACCTGCAGTATATGGCCGGTTTCAAGTTCATGTCGACTAAGACTTTTTGCTCGATGGTACCCATGTAGAAGTTCGCAAACAGGACACCTAGGGGAGAACCCATGGCGACCCCATCTACTTGCTTATACATGTGCCCTTCCGGGCTCAAGAAGGGTGCCTCTTTAGTACATGCTTGGAGTAGTTTCCTCAGAATATTTTCTGGTATGTCAAGAGGAGTACAGGCTGGATCACGATACACTCTGTCGGCTATCATTCCGATTGTCTCGTCCACAGGTACGTTGGTAAACAGCGATTCTACGTCCAACGAGGCTCTTATCCCTGTGGCCCGTGTGCCCCGCAGTAAGTCAACAAATTCCTTTGGAGACTTCAGGCTGAAGGCGCAAGGAACATAAGGAGTCAGCAGGCCGTTGAGTCGCTTCGCCAGTCTGTACGTGGGTGTGGGTATCTGGCTAATGATTGGCCGAAGTGGGTTTCCAGGCTTGTGTGTCTTGACATTTCCATACGCATATCCAGGTTTATATTCCCCAATGATCTTTGGCAGGTGGAGTCCGGATTTCTTGGCGTTCACAGTTTCGATCAGTTTGTTGACCTTTGCTTTTAATTCGGCTGTAGTGTCCTTCGTTACCCTTTGGAACTTAGTTTGGTCAGAGAGTATGATGTTCATTTTCGCCAGATATTCGTCTTTTTTAAGAATTACATATATTGGCGACTTGTCACCTCTCCTGACAACTATCTCCTTGTTCTCACGAAGGCTTTTAGCTGCCGCTTTAAGCTCAGGGGACAGTATGGTGCTTCTGTAATTGCCTCGATTCTTTCCTCCTTCTGCAATAAGTTCTGCTTGTAAGGTATCTTTGGTAGTGACCTTCTTTTGTGTCTCGAGGTCGAATATGTCGTCCAACAAAATTTCCAACTCTACTTTCCGGGCCATCTCACTCGGTCTGGACATAACATGACAGTTTATGCCCAGATTTAGGAGAGTGACTTGGTCCTCAGTGAGGTTAATTCCTGCAAGGTTCAGGAAGCCATCTCTTGGTCGTGGAATTGCCATAGGTCCTCCATATAATGTTGTTAGTTTCTTGATAATCCTTGTTTCAGTGCTGAGGTAATGTTGGTCTGTGAGGATGTCAAGGTGTTGTTCAATGCGGGTACGGATACTTTCGTCGATGTTGCTATTTCTCCACTCGTTTGTAGCATGAAGTAGTTGCCTTTTGTTGTCTTTGATTTCATTCTCTGCCTTGTATATCTGATCACGAATCAGATCCTGGCGATATTTTATCGTGAAGGCTTGATTCCTTGCTGCTGGGTCGTGCGCTTTAATATTAGTATATTTTGGTAGCAGTCTTTCCTGTAGACATATATTATTAAATATGACCGAAAAAGTAAGATTAATAATTCTAACACGAATTTTCTCAATCTTTCGTACATTTCTTTTCACTGTTGGAGGTAAATCAAAAATCAATTCTCCAAAATTCATTTTTATTTCTAGTCTGACGCGACACGAGCGCGTTTCGTAAAACTTATTACATTTTCAAAGACTTTAGTTCACAAATACACAACTGAATAGAACTTACGCATCTCCGATTTTATATCTACATTTGAGTGAGGTGGAAGGGGTGATGTGGCATTAACACAAGACAGAACAAGATGTGGCATTAATAGGGTATTAATTTCATCAACACAAGACAGAACAAGAGGTGGTATTAATAGGGTATTAATTTCATCAACACAAGACAGAACACGAAACAATGGATATTGAATAGAAGTGTTTGTAGAAAGCCTATTAGTCCATATTTCTTGATGCTTCTATATTGGAGCGGAGTCTTGAGGTGGGTAGAATATAGTTGTGCAATAATTGGCTGTTGATTGCTGGTGTTGACTTCTTGATGTGTAGTGCCTCGCAAACGTCAAGCCGCCTGCTATCGCTGTATCTATCGATGATTTCTGTGTTGTTTACTAGGATTTCTCTGGCGATGGTTTGGTTGCGGGAAGAGATTATATGTTCCTTAATGGAGCCCTGTTGCTTATGCATCGTTAAACGCCTAGAAAGAGATGTTGTTGTCTTGCCTATATACTGGGTTTTTTGGAGCTTACAGTCCCCAAGAGGTTAGTCTCTTTCAAAGCGTTCTGTTTTGTGTCTGGAGAGTTTCTCATGAGTAGGCTGGCCGTTTTTCTGGTTTTATAGTAAATCGTCAGTTGTATCCTCTGATTTTTGTCTGTAGGGATAACGTTTCTATTAACAATATCTTTCAGGACCCTTTCCTCCGTTTTATGAGCTGTGGAAAAGAAGTTCCTGTAAAATAGTCTAATAGGGGGTATAGGTGTTGTGTTAGTTGTCTCTTCAGAGGTTGCATGGCTTTTCACTTTCCTTCTTATGATGTCTTCGACGAAACCATTGGAGAAGCCGTTATTGACTAGGACCTGCCTTACCCTACAGAGTTCTTCGTCGACTTGCTTCCATTCTGAGCTGTGGCTGATAGCACGGTCGACATATGCGTTAACAACACTCCTCTTGTACCTGTCTGGGCAGTCGCTGTTGGCATTTAGGCACATTCCTATGTTCGTTTCCTTAGTGTAGACTGCAGTGTGGAAACCTCCGCCCTTTTCCATGACTGTTACATCTAGAAAGGGCAGCTTCCCATCCTTTTCCATCTCGTAAGTGAAACGCAGCACGGAACTCTGCTCAAATGCCTCCTTCAGCTCCTGCAGATGTCTGACATCAGGTACCTGTGTAAAAATGTCGTCAACATACCTGCAGTATATGGCCGGTTTCAAGTTCATGTCGACTAAGACTTTTTGCTCGATGGTACCCATGTAGAAGTTCGCAAACAGGACACCTAGGGGAGAACCCATGGCGACCCCATCTACTTGCTTATACATGTGCCCTTCCGGGCTCAAGAAGGGTGCCTCTTTAGTACATGCTTGGAGTAGTTTCCTCAGAATATTTTCTGGTATGTCAAGAGGAGTACAGGCTGGATCACGATACACTCTGTCGGCTATCATTCCGATTGTCTCGTCCACAGGTACGTTGGTAAACAGCGATTCTACGTCCAACGAGGCTCTTATCCCTGTGGCCCGTGTGCCCCGCAGTAAGTCAACAAATTCCTTTGGAGACTTCAGGCTGAAGGCGCAAGGAACATAAGGAGTCAGCAGGCCGTTGAGTCGCTTCGCCAGTCTGTACGTGGGTGTGGGTATCTGGCTAATGATTGGCCGAAGTGGGTTTCCAGGCTTGTGTGTCTTGACATTTCCATACGCATATCCAGGTTTATATTCCCCAATGATCTTTGGCAGGTGGAGTCCGGATTTCTTGGCGTTCACAGTTTCGATCAGTTTGTTGACCTTTGCTTTTAATTCGGCTGTAGTGTCCTTCGTTACCCTTTGGAACTTAGTTTGGTCAGAGAGTATGATGTTCATTTTCGCCAGATATTCGTCTTTTTTAAGAATTACATATATTGGCGACTTGTCACCTCTCCTGACAACTATCTCCTTGTTCTCACGAAGGCTTTTAGCTGCCGCTTTAAGCTCAATGGACAGTATGGTGCTTCTGTAATTGCCTCGATTCTTTCCTCCTTCTGCAATAAGTTCTGCTTGTAAGGTATCTTTGGTAGTGACCTTCTTTTGTGTCTCGAGGTCGAATATGTCGTCCAACAAAATTTCCAACTCTACTTTCCGGGCCATCTCACTCGGTCTGGACATAACATGACAGTTTATGCCCAGATTTAGGAGAGTGACTTGGTCCTCAGTGAGGTTAATTCCTGCAAGGTTCAGGAAGCCATCTCTTGGTCGTGGAATTGCCATAGGTCCTCCATATAATGTTGTTAGTTTCTTGATAATCCTTGTTTCAGTGCTGAGGTGATGTTGGTCTGTGAGGATGTCAAGGTGTTGTTCAATGCGGGTACGGATACTATGGTCGATGTTGCTATTTCTCCACTCGTTTGTAGCATGAAGTAGTTGCGTTTTGTTGTCTTTGATTTCATTCTCTGCCTTGTATATCTGATCACGAATCAGATCCTGGCGATATTTTATCGTGAAGGCTTGATTCCTTGCTGCTGGGTCGTGCGCTTTAATATTAGTATATTTTGGTAGCAGTCTTTCCTGTAGACATATATTATTAAATATGACCGAAAAAGTAAGATTAATAATTCTAACACGAATTTTCTCAATCTTTCGTACATTTCTTTTCACTGTTGGAGGTAAATAAAAAATCAATTCTCCAAAATTCATTTTTATTTCTAGTCTGACGCGACACGAGCGTGTTTCGTAAAACTTATTACATTTTCAAAGACTTTAGTTCACAAATACACAACTGAATAGAACTTACGCATCTCCGATTTTATATCTACATTTGAGTGAGGTGGAAGGGGTGATGTGGCATTAACACAAGACAGAACAAGATGTGGCATTAATAGGGTATTAATTTCATCAACACAAGACAGAACAAGAGGTGGTATTAATAGGGTATTAATTTCATCAACACAAGACAGAACACGAAACAATGGATATTGAATAGAAGTGTTTGTAGAAAGCCTATTGGTCCATATTTCTTGATGCTTCTATATTGGAGCGGAGTCTTGAGGTGGGTAGAATATAGTTGTGCAATAATTGACTGTTGATTGCTGGTGTTGACTTCTTGATGTGTTGTGCCTCGCAAACGTCAAGCCGCCTGCTATCGCTGTATCTATCGATGATTTCTGTGTTGTTTACTAGGACCACAACCAAACCATCACCAGAGAAATCCTAGTAAACAACACAGAAATCATCGATAGATACAGCGATAGCAGGCGGCTTGATGTTTGCGAGGCACTACACATCAAGAAGTCAACACCAGCAATCAACAGCCAATTATTGCACAACTATATTCTACCCACCTCAAGACTCCGCTCCAATATAGAAGCATCAAGAAATATGGACCAATAGGCTTTCTACAAACACTTCTATTCAATATCCATTGTTTCGTGTTCTGTCTTGTGTTGATGAAATTAATACCCTATTAATACCACCTCTTGTTCTGTCTTGTGTTGATGAAATTAATACCCTATTAATGCCACATCTTGTTCTGTCTTGTGTTAATGCCACATCACCCTTCCACCTCACTCAAATGTAGATATAAAATCGGAGATGCGTAAGTTCTATTCAGTTGTGTATTTGTGAACTAAAGTCTTTGAAAATGTAATAAGTTTTACGAAACGCGCTCGTGTCGCGTCAGACTAGAAATAAAAATGAATTTTGGAAAATTGATTTTTGATTTACCTCCAACAGTGAAAAGAAATGTACGAAAGATTGAGAAAATTCGTGTTAGAATTATTAATCTTACTTTTTCGGTCATATTTAATAATATATATATATATATATATATATATATATATATATATATATATATATATATATATATATATATATATATATATATATATATATTTTTTTTTTTTTTTTTTTTTTTTCAATAGGGAAGGGAGTACCACCTCTGGCTGGAAGAAGGGGGACCCATAGCCTCGGAGGAAACCACACATAACGCATTGGAGGGAATGTGGGTCCCCTCCAATACAGTTTCTGTGTGCTTTTCTCCTACCACCCCCTTCCCTTTTTTTTTTTTTTCCTTTATTGTGTATTTAAAGGTTACAAAACATACAAGACAAATGCCTAAAGGTTATGGATCTCTTGAAGCTCCTCCGCTTCTGGACAGGAACCGAGGACGCAGCAAGCATTTCCCCTCTGGATCGCCACACTGAGACGCTGAAATAAAAAACTAGAAGCCCTTGGGTCTCTGGTGACGTCAATGAGCTTGGACCCCAATTCCTTGAGAAATCCCAAGGCACTCTTGCCCCAGGGGCCATGCGTCTCAGACGCTATGGGAACAAAGAGGTATTGACCTTCCAGTCGCCTGTACTTGAGTGATTTTGCTGTTTCCCTGTGGTTGGCCGCCCCACCTGCTTGATCAGCTCCGAAGTGTACATAGGTGTCAGCCAGGGTGGATACACATGTGTAGTCCCACACCAACTGTCTACCCTCCTTCCATGAGTATATGGTGATGCCATCAGGGCGAAGTGCTGGGAAATCCGGGTTTTGGACCCCTAGGACGCGAGGTTCTCTCTCCGCCGGGCACCCAGCTGAGACGAGGCCCCTCTTGATGATGTCATTGACCTCGTTGTGTCTTGCATGCCAGCCCTTTGTGCTTCCGCAATGCAACCCATGCAGTCCGTATTGGTCTGCTTCCACCCTGTTGCAAATACACTTGTATTCAGTGTGAATTGGGGCACCAAGGCGGAGGGCCACTGCTACACGAAGGGATTCTGGATCTAGGCGCGTGCCCATTGCAGACATGGGTACTGCCAGGAGGAAGTCTCCTGCATGGGGGGCACGCACTGCTCTGAGGCGGGCTTTCTCCTTGTCTGATGTTGCGACGCTTAGCATGGCATCAGCTACTTTTTCCACTAGAGGGTGGTCCCAGCCGGACTGTTTGTGTTGTTTTGTTGGCTCTATAATGGTTGCTGGGGCTGCAAGAACATTCCACTGATTTGAACATTCAGTGAAAGCAGGATCGTGTATTCCTGCTGAATCTCTCAGGGTTGCAGGTAAAATATCTCTGACGAGGTCGTGCGATGCATGAGAGGAGGAAAGGAAGGCTGGTAGAGCAATTTGGGAGGCTGTGCGGACACCAAGGCCGCCGAGTCTTACAGGAAGGGTTGCTTGCTCCCACTGAGAGTCGTCCAATGGCAGGTTCAGGACTTTCACCAGCATGGACCTTAGAAGGGTGTCATACACATTTAACTTAGGGCTGCTGTAGGATGGAGAACATCTCAGAAAGTAGGTCAACTTAGGGAGAGACAGGCATCTTGTAAGGAGAAAGAGAGCATCATGGGCATCAATCTTGTCAATCCTGTCCTGCATTCTCTTTAGGTCAGTGATTTTTGCAGCCAGGACCTCCTCGATTGCTCGTGGGCCAATGGGGGCACCCAGGAGAGTGCAGTCCGGTGGTTCGACAACGAGAATGTCTGGAAGAGCATTTTGTATTTGCCCAGTGATGTCTGGGTTGCGGGAGATTATTTCACATTTGGATGCATTGAGAATGAGGCCTAAGGCTGCTCCCTGCTCCTGGATTTTCCTTATATCCCCCAATATGGTTTCCGGAGTTCCAGCTAGAGTGCCATCATCCAGGTACCAGATGTTTAGCTCGCTTGTCAGACTATCAGTGACCTCTTTGATAGCTAGGCAGAAAAGGAGGGGGGCTAAGGGGTCACCTTGTTGGACACCTTCACAGGAGTTTATTTCATGCTCCCCAAAAAGAAGCTTAGAGTCCCCACTGTAGCACGATCGGATGAATGGGTAAAGGGGACGGAAATGGTTGTGTACAGCCCTGAGGACAGCGTCTCGTCTGACTTGATTGAAGGCATTTTTGAAGTCAAGCTTTACTAGTGCCTTCTGGTCCGGGAGATCAACAATGTAAGCCCGCGCTGCATGTGCTGCAGCTTCACAACCTAGGGGAATCCCAAACCCGAGCTGATGAGGTTTCAGCAAGGTGGCTGCTTCCTGGCTGATAGATCTCACTGCAGCCTTAGCTGCAGCTTAGCTGCAGCTATATATATATATATATATGTCATACCTAGTAACCAGAACGCACTTCTCAGCCTACTATGCAAGGCCCGATTTGCCTTATAAGGCAAGTTTTCCTGAATTAATTGTTTTTCGACTACCTAACCTACCTAACCTAACCTAACTTAACTTTTTCGGCTACCTAACCTAACCTAACCCCTAACCTATAAAGATAGGTTAGGTTAGGTAGGGTTGGTTAGGTTCGGTCATATATCTACGTTAATTTTAACTCCAATAAAAAAAAAATTTACCTCATACATAATGAAATGGGTAGCTTTATCATTTCATAAGTAAAAAATTAGAGAAAATATAATAATTCAGGAAAACTTGGCTTATTAAGCAAATCGGGCCTTGCATAGTAGGCTGAGAAGTGCGTTCTGGCTACTAGGTACGACATATATATATATATATATATATATATATATATATATATATATATATATATATATATATATATATATATATATATATATATATATATATATATATATGTCGTACCTAGTAGCCAGAACGCACTTCTCAGCCTACTATGCAAGGCCCGATTTGCTTAATAAGCCAAGTTTTCCTGAATTATTATATTTTCTCTAATTTTTTAGAGAAAAATTTTATATATATATATATATATATATATATATATATATATATATATATATATATATATATATATATATATATATGTCGTACCTAGTAGCCAGAACGCACTTCTCAGCCTACTATGCAAGGCCCAATTTGCCTAATAAGCCAAGTTTTCATGAATTAATTGTTTTTCGACTACCTAACCTACCTAACCTAACCTAACCTAACTTTTCCGGCTACCTAACCTAACCTTACCTATAAATATAGGTTAGGTTAGGTTAGGTAGGGTTGGTTAGGTTTGGTCATATATCTACGTTAATTTTAACTCCAATAAAAAAAAATTGACCTCATACATAGAGAAAAGGGTTGCTTTATCATTTCATAAGAAAAAAATTATAGTAAATATATTAATTCAGGAAAACTTGGCTTATTAGGCAAATCGGGCCTTGAATAGTAGGCTGAGAAGTGAGTTCTGGCTACTAGGTACGACATATATATATATATATATATATATATATATATATATATATATATGTCGTACCTAGTAGCCAGAACGCACTTCTCAGCCTACTATGCAAGGCCCAATTTGCCTAATAAGCCAAGTTTTCATGAATTAATTGTTTTTCGACTACCTAACCTACCTAACCTAACCTAACCTATCTTTATAGGTTAGGTTGGGTTAGGTAGCCTAAAAAGTTAGGTTAGGTTAGGTTAGGTAGGTTAGGTAGTCGAAAAACAATTAATTCATAAAAACTTGGCTTACTAGGCAAATCGGGCCTTGCATAGTAGGCTGAGAAGTGCGTTCTGGCTACTAGGTACGACATATATATATATATATATATATATATATATATATATATATATACGTTAATATATTATATATATATATATATATATATATATATATATATATATACGTTAATATATATATATATATATATATATATATATATATATATATATATATATATATATATATATATATATATGTATGTATATAAATATATATATATAAATATATATATATATATATATATATATATATATATATATATATATATATATATATATATATTGTGACGGGAAAGTGTTGGAGTATAGATGTTCGGCAGTCCTCCAATGGCAGGTGTCAATGCCTGGTCACACTTACAAAAAAAAAGATGTTGATGGCCTGTTGTCTGTGGTAAGTTAGAGGGAGGAACACGTAAAGCACAAAGTATGAACAATGAAACTTTAATATATTTTCTTTAAACATAAATGAAAATAAAGACAAATCTCGGGTAAATGACTGGTGCAATAAAATGACAAAGATAAATGCAAAAACACAATAGATTAAATAATATAATGTGAAATGGTGCTGAGAATATTGGCTTTAGCTGAGACCTCCCTTAGTATACGAATGCCAGAGAGCTTAGTATGCCAGAGAGAGATGTCAACTCTAAGAGCACAAAGAATATTCTGAAGTTGATAGCTGGTCAGGCTCAGACGTCGACTCAGGTAGATGGCGCTGAGGTGCAGGTGCGCGGTCGGCGAGTCACCAATCAGGAGCAGGCAGGCTGGGATGGGTAGTTTGCTGGTTGACGACGAGCTGGCCTGGAGGGTGTGTGGAGTAGGGGGGTTCTTGGGTACGTTTTGCCTCTTGGTCAAAACGTTTTGTGCTACCGGTGACGTATCTTGAATGTAGCATCTTATACTTGTAGAATTGACGTAACTTTAAGTAGGGAAGAGCAGGCTCAATCTCTCTTGAAAGAGATTATCGTCGCAACTCTCCCCCGAAGCCTGCGGTTCCGGGTGAAGTTACATCTTCAGGAGGTAGAGTGGTAGGTGGAGCAGCCTCTACCTTATAGACTCTGGAGAGGGCGTCTGCTATGATGTTGTCAGAACCCTTGATGTAGAAGATCTCCAGGTTGAAATTCTGCAGATATAAAGCCCATCGTAGAAGCCGTTGGTTGTTGAATTGGGCTTGCTGCAGGAAGCGTAGGGGATTGTGGTCCGAGTAGATGGTGGTAGACCGAGTACCTTGCAGGTACGGTTCGAAGTGTTGCAAGTTCAGGACGATTGATAGCAGCTCCTTTTCGATCGTGCTGTAGTTCCTCTGGTGTGGTTTTAATTTATAGCTGTAGTAGCTAACAGGCAGAATCTCCTCGCCTCGTTGTTGCATCAGGACACCCCCGATGCCGGTACCACTGGCGTTGACATGGAGGATGAAAGGCTTCGTGATATCTGGCGAGGCGAGAATAGGATTAGAACATGGCAAAGGAGCACTATTATAGTCCTGTAAATTGGGATGAAGATCAGGTAGGATTTCCAATTTGGAAAGCACCGATTCAGTGTTAGTGCTTTCGGGAGAAGCAGGGAAGGTTTCACTGTGGAGGTATGGACCTTTAAAGGTGGATAATGATACCAACACAGTGGAGGGAATACCTTGATACTGCTTCAGGAGGTTGACGTGGCACAGTTGGGTCTTCCGCCGCCTATCTGGAGTCTCAAGAACGTAGTTGTTGTTGTTTCTGCACTTCTTAATGCGGTAGGGTCCTGAAAACTTGTTTTGCAATGGAGAACCTGGGATAGGAAAATATGCCAACACGAAGTCTCCTGGTTTAAATTTCCTTACTTTGCTGCTTTAGTCAAAATGAGTCTTCATCGTCTCCTGGGCTTTCAATAGGTTGTCATTAGCAAATTTACGTACTCTCTCTAGAATGTGTTTCAAGTTTTGAAGAAACTGGGGCACATTCTGAGGGTTACTGAAGGTGGCATGACGTAGAGAGTCCTTGAAAGCTTTGAGAGGAGTACGGCACTTACGTCCGTAGAGCATCTCATAAGGAGATACTACTAGAGACTCATTGGGGAGACTTCTGAAAATGCACATAATGAGATCAAGTTGTTTATCCCAGTCCTTCAAGGTCTCATTGCAGAATTTCTTTAGGAGTGCTTTAATAGTCTGATGACTACGTTCAAGAGAACCCTGTGAAGGGGGCTGGACAGTACCTGTGTGATGTTGAACTCCTCCAGTGTCTTCTTGAAGAGATCACTGGTGAAGTTGGTGCCACAGTCACTTTGAACCTCTCTTGGAAATCCATACTGGGTGAAGATCTTCAATAGGTTTTTCACCACAGTAGCAGCCGTAATGTTCTTTACTGGAACTGCTATGGTGAATCTGGTGGTTGGACACATGATAGTTAATATATATGCGTTGCCAGAACTGGTCCGGGGTAAAGGACCAATACAGTCTATGATGAGTCTGTGGAAAGGTTCCGCAGGCACCTGGATGGGTTTTAGTGGAGCCTAGGGAATAGAGATGTTAGGTTTACCTGTCATCTGACATGTATGACACTGTTGTACGTACTTTTTAACAT
This sequence comes from Procambarus clarkii, assembly GCF_040958095.1. Lineage (NCBI taxonomy): Eukaryota > Metazoa > Arthropoda > Malacostraca > Decapoda > Cambaridae > Procambarus > Procambarus clarkii. The sequence continues at coordinate 33,035,782 of NC_091166.1, forward strand.
CTTTTACCATACCTGGCCAGTAGTAATCTTGTCTAATTCCGTGGTAGGTTTTGTTGAAACCATAGTGAGAAAGAGCTCCGTGGGCCAGGTGCAGAATATCGGGCCGTATGCTGGTGGGAATCACTAGTTGTTCGACATTGGCCCAATCGTCATCCTCCTTCAGCTTGCTGGGTCTGTATCTGCGGTAGAGCAACTGATTCTCAAGGAAGAACCCAGGGATACTGTCAGGTTGAGTCTCAGCCTGGAAGAATAATGGTGTTAATGATTGATCTTCCCTCTGTAACTTACGGAACTCCAACTTGGTAAGATTTGGAGGTAGATTCTGAGGGTCTTGAGGGACAGCGGTAGCAGTAGAATCAGCTGGTTGCGGTCGTGCAGCTTGTGCACGGGTGGTCACCAAAACCGGAGGAGAAACTTGATCACTTTCTTGAACCTCTGCTGTAACATATTCAAAGATGGGATTATCCATTACAGAAGTACACACCTGGAGTTTGTCCGTGATGATGAGGTTGGGCGGTTGCAGATCTGCCAAGTCAATGCCCAGGAGAAGTTGCACTCCAGGCTAGGGAAAAGGCTTTTCCCTGATGGCGACTTAGACTTCACCGGTCACGAAGGGACAATCCAGGTGGACTCTGGCGAGTGGATATGGAATGGTAGCAGTGAGGTCAGTGATAAGGACGGTTTCCCCGGTGTAGGTGACGTTAGGCACAGCCGATTTCATTATGATGGACTGAAGAGCTGCTGTGTCCCTCAAGATCTTCAATTTGAAACGTCCCTCCGAATCTGTACCGTTGGTAGAGACAGTTCCAGGATACAGGTGTTTACTGAAGAGAGAAAGATCATTAACATGAACACCAACATTCATCAGAGGCTTACCGGACTTAGGAGGAGTCTGTTTGGGTTTAGTAGATTCATTGCTCTTGTATTGAGCCTTCACACATCTATCTATGGTATGTCCATAAAGTTTGCAATACTTACAATACAATTGTGAGCTCGCTTCCTCTGTACTCACTTTATCGTAACTGTACCAAGACTTCTTACTGGGAGGTGGTTCTGGTGTCAGCCGATGGATGAGGCTGTAGGTGTCAGCCGACTTCACACATTTGATGTAGTCGGTTTCTTCTTTATCTGCTAGATATAAACGGACGGAAGGGGGAACACGTCTCAAGAATTCCATCACTAGCATGAGGTTGATGAGTTCTGCAAATGTAGCAACATGTGCTGCTTCCAGCCATTTCATAAAATATCTTTTCTTGGTATTGGCAAATTCTAGGAAGGTGGTGGTACTTGCCTTAAGATGATCACGAAATTTTCGTCTGTAGCTTTCGGTGGAGAGAAGGTAGGCATCCTACACTGCTTGCTTCAATGTCTGATAGTCATTCTCAGACGCTAAGGTACTGAGAGTGACTGCAGCTCTACCTGTAAGATGCACTCTGAGAAGGGTAGACCATTGGTCAGCAGGCCAGCTAAGTTGATTAGCTAGGGTCTCAAAGGTGGTAAAAAAGACATCAATCTCTGTCTCAACGAACGGTGGTATTAACTTACTTGCATGGGAGATATTGAAACTTACGGGAAGACTAGCGGTAGCTTGCTGGCGTTGAGTGAGGTGTGTAGTCTCCAACGTGAGTTCTCGTTGACGACATTCTATAACCATATCCGCTTGCTGTTTGTCATGCTCGCGTTGCATCTCCAGGTGACGATGTTTTGCCTCAAGCTGTACTCGCTCACGCTCATGGAGTATTATAGTCTCACGTTCCTTGAGGGCCATCTCTCGTTCTTGTTCTTCTTTCCTGATTGCAGCTTCTTTTTCCCTCAGTTGTAGAGCTATTTTCGCCAGGGCCGCCACTCTTTCCTGTTCTTCTTTCCTTATTGCAGCTTCTTCTTTCCTCTGGGCTGCCTCTCTTTCTTGCTCTTCTTTCCTGATGGCAGCCTCTCGTTCTCTCATGTGGATAGCTTCTTGCTGCTGCTCCCTCTCAAGTTTTGCAAGTTCTAGTTTGAGTTTCATAGTTGCCATGTCATGTTTATCTGCAATAGAATAGGTTTCGTGAGTTTCAGAGTCAATCTTCCCTTCATCTAAGAGGTGATCCATAATTAGGTTATTTAATTCATTTTTATTGGCTCCATGGGGAACATCTAGTTGATACTCGTGTGCAAAAGTTTGTAATTCAGTCCTCTTGGCACGACATAAGGTCCCTATTTCACCTGCTGGATCGTTACAGAAAGCTTGGAGACGAAACATGGTGAAAGATAGCAAATAAATGTACAACGAATATAGTTGTGATATGGTAAATGTCAGAAACAGGATAACGTGGCAACTGGTAACTATCCTGTGGAATTTAATATTTAACAATTAACATTAATTATAGGATGGTAAATGATTAGTCAATCAAAGTCGCAGGAAATCTTGTACCCGGTACTCAATGTAAGAGAATAAGGGCAAGAAAATCCTACTAAATAAGTGAAACTGGGTTTCTAAAACAAATGAAACATTTAATTGCTCCAAAAGTAAATTAGGTAGTCCAAGAATGTAGGCATACCTAGCCGAGTCTCTATAGGACATAGGCAAGGGTTTTCCACTAAATGAATATGATACTTACTGAATTAGCGAACTTTGTGCTCTGTTAAAATAAAGCTAATTAAATTAATTAATTAACCTAAGTAAATATCATCATCTCTGACCGACGTGTAGGGGTGCGAGTGTCAACTGGTGACGAGAACTGCTGCTGAGGTCCCAACTCAGCAACGTAGTCCATGCTAGAGGAACTATGGCCCTCTTTTCCTCCTTCGGTCGGATTCCAGAAGATAGAGTGCTTTGACCCGAAGACAAACCAAAGTACCAGGGTACCACAATGATGATCTGCCGATAATGTGAGAAATATCCTAGGGACAAAAGGTGGTAAACACGAGTAATAACACGGAGGGAGAGATGACCAATTAAGAGAATGACTGAGGCCTAGTCACCACGTAATCCAAAGTTATCCCACACTCACCATATGCTACTCTCTGAATGCACAATACACACAGCACCATATAAATATAAAAATTAATGATAATATTGAAAAGCAACTTTAGCAATGCGAAGTACGCTTACCACAAATTGACGTTCTGGTACTAGTACCTGAGTGAAGCTCCGTGGACAGGCCCCCATTAAATGTGACGGGAAAGAGTTGGAGTATAGATGTTCGGCAGTCCTCCAATGGCAGGTGTCAATGCCTGGTCACACTTACAAAAAAAAGATAGACTGCTTGCCTGTTGTCTGTGGTAAGTTAGAGGGAGGAACACGTATGAACAATGAAACTTTAATATATTTACTTTAAACATAAATGAAAATAAAGACAAATCTCGGGTAAATGACTGGTGCAGTAAAATGACAAAGATAAATGCAAAAACACAATAGATTAAATAATATAATGTGAAATGGTGCTGAGAATATTGGCTTTAGCTGAGACCTCCCTTAGTATACGAAAGCCAGAGAGCTTAGTTTGCCAGAGAGAGATGTCAACTCTAAGAGCACAAAGAATATTCTGAAGTTGATAGCTGGTCAGGCTCAGACGTCGACTCAGGTAGATGGCGCTGAGGTGCAGGGTGCAGGTGCGTGGTCGGCGAGTCACCAATCAGGAGCAGGCAGGCTGGGATGGGTAGTTTGATGTCAACAAGCCGGCGTGAAGGGTGTGTGGAGTAGGGGGGTTCTTGGGTACGTTTTGCCTCCTGGTCAAAACGTTTTGTGCTACCGGTGACGTATCTTGAATGTAGCATCTTATACTTGTAGAATTGACATAACTTTAAGTAGGGAAGAGCATACTCAATCTCTCTTGAAAGAGATTATCGTCACAATATATATATATATATATATATATATATATATATATATATATATATATATATATATATATATATATATATATATATATATATATATATATATATATATATATATATACCCCAAATATGAAATAGATATTAATTTACTTACATCCTAGTCTAGACGGAGATGGAGAGTGGAAGGTTTCAACACTAACTGTATAATACGACGAAGGAGGGGTGTGTGGCGTCCTTATATTTAATGATCAAGAGGGGGCCGCGTTGCCACATGCAACACCTCACAGCCCCTCCCCCCTCGTGTGAAAGAGAAGGGTTAGGGTTGCTATGGGGAACTGGTTTCTCGTCTGGCGGTCATCTCTATGGGAGTTCAGCAAAAAACCCAGGTAGGCTGTCTATGGTCTGAGGAGGGTCGCGCTCCTTGGAGAGTGAATACACAATACATGCAACATCTCATGGCTCTTGTGTGAAAGAGAAGGATTAGACTTGCTATAGAGAACTTTTTTCTCTCTCATCTGGAGGTCATCTCAATGGGAGTCCCCAAAAAAAACAGGTAGGGCTGTCTTTGTACTGAGGAGGGTGGCGCTCCTTGGGGAGTGAATACATGCTCACACACACTCACACTCACACGCACATGCACATACACACATACACACACACACTCACACACACGCACACACACACGCACACACACACACACACACACACACACACACACACACACACACACACACACACACACACACACACACATATATATATATATATATATATATATTATTAAATATGACCGAAAAAGTAAGATTAATAATTCTAACACGAATTTTCTCAATCTTTCGTACATTACGCTTCACTGTTGGAGGTAAATAAAAAATCACTTCTCCAAAATTCATCTTTATTTCTAGTCTGACGCGACACGGGCGCGTTTCGTAAAACTTATTACATTTTCAAAGACTTCACAAATACACAACTGATTAGAACTTACGTATCTCTTATTTTATATCTACATTTGAGTGAGGTGGGAGGGGTGATGTGGCATTAACACAAGACAGAACAAGAGGGGATATTAATAGGGTATTAAAAGTATCAACACAAGACAGAACAGAAACAATGGGTATTGAATAGAAGTGTTTGTAGAAAGCCTATTGGTCCATATTTCTTGATGCTTCTATATTGGAGCGGAGTCTTGAGGTGGGTAGAATATAGTTGTGCAATAATTGGCTGTTGATTGCTGGTGTTGACTTCTTGATGTGTAGTGCCTCGCAAACGTCAAGCCGCCTGCTATCGCTGTATCTATCGATGATTTCTGTGTTGTTTACTAGGATTTCTCTGGCGATGGTTTGGTTATGGGAAGAGATTATATGTTCCTTAATGGAGCCCTGTTGCTTATGCATCGTTAAACGCCTAGAAAGAGATGTTGTTGTCTTGCCTATATACTGGGTTTTTTGGAGCTTACAGTCCCCAAGTGGGCATTTGAAGGCATAGACGACGTTAGTCTCTTTTAAAGCGTTCTGTTTTGTGTCTGGAGAGTTTCTCATGAGTAGGCTGGCCGTTTTTCTGGTTTTATAGTAAATCGTCAGTTGTATCCTCTGATTTTTGTCTGTAGGGATAACGTTTCTATTAACAATATCTTTCAGGACCCTTTCCTCCGTTTTATGAGCTGTGGAAAAGAAGTTCCTGTAAAATAGTCTAATAGGGGGTATAGGTGTTGTGTTAGTTGTCTCTTCAGAGGTTGCATGGCTTTTCACTTTCCTTCTTATGATGTCTTCGATGAAACCATTGGAGAAGCCGTTATTGACCAGGACCTGTAGGGTAAGGCAGGTCCTGGTCAATAACGGCTTCTCCAATGGTTTCATCGAAGACATCATAAGAAGGAAAGTGAAAAGCCATGCAACCTCTGAAGAGACAACTAACACAACACCTATACCCCCTATTAGACTATTTTACAGGAACTTCTTTTCCACAGCTCATAAAACGGAGGAAAGGGTCCTGAAAGATATTGTTAATAGAAACGTTATCCCTACAGACAAAAATCAGAGGATACAACTGACGATTTACTATAAAACCAGAAAAACGGCCAGCCTACTCATGAGAAACTCTCCAGACACAAAACAGAACGCTTTAAAAGAGACTAACGTCGTCTATGCCTTCAAATGCCCACTTGGGGACTGTAAGCTCCAAAAAAACCAGTATATAGGCAAGACAACAACATCTCTTTCTAGGCGTTTAACGATGCATAAGCAACAGGGCTCCATTAAGGAACATATAATCTCTTCCCATAACCAAACCATCGCCAGAGAAATCCTAGTAAACAACACAGAAATCATCGATAGATACAGCGATAGCAGGCGGCTTGACGTTTGCGAGGCACTACACATCAAGAAGTCAACACCAGCAATCAACAGCCAATTATTGCACAACTATATTCTACCCACCTCAAGACTCCGCTCCAATATAGAAGCATCAAGAAATATGGACCAATAGGCTTTCTACAAACACTTCTATTCAATACCCATTGTTTCTGTTCTGTCTTGTGTTGATACTTTTAATACCCTATTAATATCCCCTCATTGTTCTGTCTTGTGTTAATGCCACATCACCCCTCCCACCTCACTCAAATGTAGATATAAAATCAGAGATACGTAAGTTCTAATCAGTTGTGTATTTGTGAAGTCTTTGAAAATGTAATAAGTTTTACGAAACGCGCCCGTGTCGCGTCAGACTAGAAATAAAAATGAATTTTGGAGAAGTGATTTTTGATTTACCTCCAACAGTGAAGCGTAATGTACGAAAGATTGAGAAAATTCGTGTTAGAATTATTAATCTTACTTTTTCGGTCATATTTAATAATATATGTCTACAGGAAAGACTGCTACCAAAATATACTAATATATATATATATATATATATATATATATATATATATATATATATATATATATATATATATATATATATATATATATATATATATTGGACATAGAATCACTGTTTACCAATGTACCTGTGGATGAAACAATCGGGATGATAGTGGACAGAGTGTATCGTGATCCGGCCTGTACTCCTCTTGACATACCAGAAAACATTCTAAGGAAACTACTCCAAGCTTGTACTAAAGAGGCACCCTTCTTGAGCCCGGATGGGCACATGTATAAGCAAGTAGATGTGGTCGCCATGGGTTCTCCCCTAGGTGTCCTGTTTGCGAACTTCTACATGGGTACCATCGAGCAAAAAGTCTTAGTCGACATGAACTTGAAACCGGCCATATACTGCAGGTATGTTGACGACATTTTTACACAGGTACCTGATGTCAGACATCTGCAGGAGCTGAAGGAGGCATTTAAGCAGAATTCTGTGTTGCGTTTCACTTACGAGATGGAGAAGGATGGGAAGCTGCCCTCTCTAGATGTAACAGTCATGGAAAGGAGCAGAGGATTCCACACTGCAGTCTACACTAAGGAAACAAACATAGGAATGTGCCTAAATGCCAACAGTGACTGCCCAGACAGGTACAAGAGGAGTGTTGTTAACGCTTATGTCGACCGTGCTCTCAGCCACAGCTCAGGATGGAAGCAAATCGATGAAGAACTCTGTAGGGTAAGGCAGGTCCTAGTCAATAACGGCTTCTCCAATGGTTTCGTTGAAGACATCATAAGAAGGAAAGTGAAACGCCATGCAACCTCTGAAGAGACAACTAACACAACACCTATACCCCCTATTAGACTATTTTACAGGAACTTCTTTTCCACAGCTCATGAAACAGAGGAAAGGGTCCTGAAAGATATTGTTAATAGAAACGTTATCCCTACAGACAAAAATCAGAAGATACAACTGACGATTTACTATAAAACCAAAAAAACGGCCAGCCTACTCATGAGAAACTCTCCAGACACAGAGCAGAACGCTTTAAAAGAGACCAACGTCGTCTATGCCTTCAAATGCCCTCTTGGGGACTGTAAGCCTCAAAAAACTCAGTATATAGGCAAGACAACAACATCTCTTTCCAGGCGATTAACGATGCATAAAACAGGGCTCCATTAAGGAACATATAATCTCTTCCCACAACCAAACCATCACCAGAGAAATCTTAGCAAACAACACAGAAATCATCGATAGATACAGCGATAGCAGGCGGCTTGACATCTGCGAGGCACTACACATCAAGAAGTCAACACCAGCAATCAACAGCCAATTAATGCATAACTATATTCTACCCACTTCAAGACTCCGCTCCAATATAAAAGCATCAAGAAATATGGGCCAATAGGCCCTCTGCAATTACTTCCATTCTTACCTTCAATACCCATTGTTTTGTGTTCTATCCTGTGTTGAAAGTTTTGTTCACCTCATCCAAAACTGTTATAACATATCACCTCACCCAAAATGCGGGAATAAAATGAAAAATGAAAGCTGTTTAAAATCATAGCATAGTAAGAAATCTGTTTACTGTTTGCAGGTAATAATTGTGTGTGTGTAAACTAAAAGTCTTTGAAAATGTAATAAGTTATTACGAAACGCGTTCAAGTGTCGCATCAGACTAGAAATAAAAATGAATTTTGGAGAATTGATTTTTCAATTACCATCAACAGTGAAAAGAAACATAAGAAAGATCGAGAAAATTCGTGTTAGAATTATTAATCTTACTTTTTCGGTCATATTAAATAATATATGTCTACAGGAAAAGACTGCTACCAAAATATACTAATATACTAATATATATATATATATATATATATATATATATATATATATATATATATATATATATATATATATATATATATATATATATATATATATATATATATATATATATATATATATATATATATATATATATATAAGTGTGTGTGTGTGTGTGTGTGTGTGTATGTGTGTGTGTGTGTGACTGCCCATAGGTAATTGGACCATTTATAAGGAAAATATGGAGGAGTGTACTTCTGCCACAGACGACCAACTTAATATTTTTCATCAACCGGCAAGAATATTTGTAGCTGGATTTAGCAATTCTGGGAAAACTAGTCTGGTGGTAAATTTATGCATTAAATACCATGGGAAATTCTCAAAAATTATAGTGTCAACTGCAAATAATACTGAACATCCTCTTTTAAACAACCCCATTTTGCGAAACAAGGTTATACTCTCCCAAGGGCTAATTAACCCTTTAGAGTATAAGAATCCTTTTTCAAATGAGTCAATTTTGTATATAATTGATGACTTATACCTGGAAGCCATACAGAGTCCAATTATAGCCAATATCTTCACCCGAGGGAGACACGATAATATTTCTGTAATTCTAATTAGTCAAAATTTGTTTCCCCAGTGGAAATATGCTAGGACAATAACTCTGAATTGTACCCATTATATATTAATGAAGCAGAGAGACATAACCCAACTTGAAATTTTAAGTGGTCAGTTATATGGGCGGAAAACTATTAATAATTTCGTTGAAATATACCAACGGGCATCCCAGAGCGAGTATGGCTATTTATTGGTCGATCTGACAGTTCCTGAGACATTACAACTACGAACGGGGATTGTCAATGAAGACCAGTGTGAAATTGTTTTTCAATGTGCAACAAAAAAAATGCCTTTAACGATGCAGAAACGATCAATTCTTTCCACCATCTATAATGACATTTCTAGCTTGGGTGGTTTCACAGGATCAATTCAAAAATTGTATAAGGCCGACAGACTTAAAGACACCAGCATCAGTGTTGCAGATGTGAGGGAATTTCTCCATGGGGAACGATCTTATACCTTACATAGAAGAAATTTAGTTAGGTTTCCTCGGCGGAAAATATTAGCTCCTAAGCCCTGCACCATAATTGCCTGTGATTTGAGAGACTTTTGTAGTTTACAAAAATACAATAGTGGTGTTAAATATATTTTGATTTGTGTCGATGTTTATTCTCGCCTAATGCAGACTCAAACTTTAAAAACAAAAAATTCAACTGATGTGGTAGCTGTTCTAAAGAAGATATTAGAGGAAACCTCTCAGTTTCACGGGGTAAGACGAATATTCACCGACCGAGGTAGAGAATTTTACAACAGGACAGTTCAAAATTATTTGAATAAGAAAAATATTAAATTATATAGTGTATTTTCGGAAATGAAATCTAGTATAGTGGAGCGTGCCATCAAAACTTTAAAACATAAACTGTATCATTATATGACCCAAGCTAATTCATTACAATACATTCACATCCTCCCAAAATTTGTGAATGTTTACAACCACACTTTCCACAGAATAATAAAAAATACCCCACATGCCATTCATAAGTTGCAAAACATTGAAGATATATGAAGACAGTTTAAGGTCATGTATTTAAACAATGACTACCCCATAACTCCCATCAGTCCACAACTGCAGGTTGGGCAGTATGTACGACTAGCAAAGCGAAGGAATATATTTCACAAGGGCTTTTGGCTCCAAAATACAGAAGAAATACTTCAAGTGTCTCATATCAATAGAACACAACCAATCCCAACCTATAAAATCAAAGATTTAACCAACGAGCCGATCAGTGGTATGTTTTATGAGCAAGAATTGATTCCAACATCTTTTCCAGACTATTTTCCCATAACGATATTACAGTCTAGGAAGACATCGAAAGAACACAGAGAATATTTTGTCAAGTGGAGAGGGTACCCAGAATCTAGCAATTGCTGGATTAAAGCTCAAGACATCATCAAATTTAAAAAAAAAATGACAGTTCATCAGGACTCTCTCGTAGAGAAACACCATCAACTGTTATTTTTATTAAACAATTTATCGCCCAAGAAGCGGAATAAACTAATCAAGGCTTTAAAACGACAGGAAATTGAATCAAATTGTGAAATTTTTGCCAATTTTCTGAAACAAAACATCCCAGTTCAACCTCAGATAATTAATGGACTACAGAGGTATCAGAATGACATTCGTTCTGTAGCACGTAAGAAAACTCCATTGTACAAAAAGAAAAACATTCTAACCTCTAGGCGAGGTGGAGCTATATTGGCAGCTCTGTTACCTTTGGCTGTATCGTTAATTTCCTCTCTAATAAAGTAATTACGTAAGAAGAGAAAAAAATGGTGAAAGAATATTGCCTAGTACCATGAGTCGTCGCTGAAAAATATTTATTTAATAAAAACGAGAGTACTCCATCGCCTCTTAATGAGGTGGCTCCACCCTCTTCCACCAGTGGTAGAGGTGGAAGTAAGTCCTTCTCTTTAAAAAACGAAAGCAAATGGGGCAATTCGGCTAATAATGTTGGTGGTAGCTGTAAGCACTTTGGCTGTGACTCTAGTGGTGGTGATGATGGAGTGGGGGGAGTGGACACTCCCCCCACACCCCCAGCAACAACAACAACTTGTGGACGGTGTTGCCACCATGGTAGCTCCTTTGAACGTTATAGCCCTACCAGCCCGGGGGGGACTGGTCAGACAACCTTAAAAGACATTGAACCCCCCCTCCCCCCTCCCCCCCCCCCCAGCAGCACCCGCTGCTGCGCAGGTGCCCGCCGCCGACGCGGGGTTCTTTCAACAAAAAACACAGCTTAGGTGCGACCATCGCCCTTTAAAAAAACAAATAAAAAAAAGGATACATTCCATTCTACCGCCTAAGATGCGGCTAGCTGTTGCTGGGCCCACTCACCACAAAGCCACCACCACCACTCCCCAAAACCCAAGTCTGGACAACTTAATAAATGTGAATTTTAAAATAGGGGAAATTCCACACGTCAAAACATTATTGAACATGTTTGAACAAAACAGCCAACAGGTGGTATGGGATAGTCGCGGGAATTTATTAAAGCCTGTGCAAAATTTAAATATTTTAGATATAATTAAAACTTTAGCCTTTACTGAAGGACAATTTAGGACGCCTGACAAGACAGATAGTAAGGATTTTACTGAAGGTGGCCGGCATAGACCCATCCTTTATACGTAATTCTCGCGCCAGATCACAGTTAAAAGGGGGGAGGGGTATCCATAGGAGACCCCATTGGGAACCGTATTGAAAAAACCTATATGAACCACATCTTAAACGTCATTATATTCAGTTGTGTATCCACCATGGAGCGAGCTTCTACTCTCCCTCCAGCGGTAGAGGAGGAAGAATAATCTCCCCTATTGAAGCGTTTGGTTGCTACTCAACGTTACTACAAGTTTGTCGAACACAAAAGTAGATTGATATAAGCCTTATGGGATTGTTATGACCGTCTTGTGTTGAGTGCTCCCCCAGAACGGTTTTTTAAGTCATTTGGAGAAACGGTGAAAAGTTATGAAGAGTATTCATCTCAGGAGATCCAGTCAGAGATTTGGCAGATGAAAAAATTAACCTTCCAACATCGGGACATGATTAGAGCCTCTGAGTCTGGGCGGAGTGTCTATGGGCTCATAAGGTGATCTCTGCCCCCCACCCCTTCATCCCTCTCCTCCCAGGTGGGTCGCAGGTGTATTTAAAGGTCGCCCACCGCCCCTCCTGGAACACTATACTACAGTTGTCGACACGCTCCTCACAGCCACCCTCTCGCCATGTCGCTGGCGAGTATCAAGACCATCGGTGACAATATCACTGACTCCCACACCTTTGGGGTCGGGGATGTCATCGTCTACGAGTTACCGGCTGCCGTTGTGCGACCCTATGGGCTCGCTTCTGTCATCTGGAAGACTTACCCCTATGCTCGTGTGGAACGTGATGGACTGGGTAATGTCAAAAGGGCAATAATTCGTTGTGGGGCTACCCCGGGGGACATTGAAGTGAAGATAGCCCCACTCCCCTCTGACGGACAAGATCTCATAGAGGAGCCCATATTATACTTCAGACCGACTTTTGTGGGGTTGATTTCTGCATTCGGAGCAGGAGCCCTATTCGAGTCAAACCCAATAGCCCAGGAACAAGTGCAGACTTCCGCCGACACTCACTACGTCACTAACATCACCCTGGATACCGCCAAAAACAGGCGGTTCTGGCTCAAGTTGGCCCTAACAAGGGTGGGCAATCTAATGGTGAGAACCCCCAACCATGATTCGGCCAGTGGTACCCCACGGCTTAGGGGCTTCCCGCGATGGTATGGTCAACTGGCACAAGGACATTGGACCCATGCTGCTCTCTCTTCATCAAGAACTGGCCAAACTCAACAAAGAGTTGGTCATCCTCAAACGACCCGCTGCTGTTACCCCATCAGTGGTGCCCCTCCCGTTCGACGATCCCAGTGCTGATAGTCTTACTATCACCCTCGACACCATGGTGTGAGAGGGTGGTACCACCCCAAGAACCTCTTCTCGTTCTACACCTCCAGCACCACCACCCACACCCAGGAAGAAGAGACACACTCAGGAATACGACTCCAGCTCCACCGCCACCCCTCCACCACCCCCTACAGAATCAACCTCAGTCAAACGGAGGATTGAGCCACTCCTCGACTTTGAAACGGAACCGAATCGCCGTATCGACTCCATCCTCGATGGTGAGTCACAGGAAATATTCCTGTTATCCTCCCCCTGAAAAAACAACGAAAGCTGTAACCACTACCCCAGGAAAGAAGTTGAGGTAGTGGCACCAGCAACAGCAGTGGCAGCGACAGTAGCTCCGGCGGAAGAAGCAGTGGAGGTAGCAGCAGCAGCAGCCAGCACCAGTAGTAGTAGTAGTAGTAGTAGTGGCGGGGGGGGGGGGGGGATTAATCACTATTCTTAAAAAAAATGTGAGGGAATCTTCACCTGTTGTAGTTCTTTAAGTAGTTTAATAAAATAAAATATAAGTAATGTTGTTTATTTTCCCCTTCTTACAAAAACCCCTCCCTGTATATTGCCCAATCAGTACATAACGGGACAATGGGGGAAGAACATTACATATATCTTACCAGTCTTGATCAAGGAGATATTTACAACAACACGAGTTCAGCATTTACAAACACCATCCCAACACTACATTTAAACCCTTCCATTAAACATGAAGTGGCTTTAGTCAACATACTCCTTCCCAGGCGAATTAATGCCATCATCAAAGATGAGGAGGACTCTGGCATAGATATTTATGCCACTTTTAAACATGGAACTCTTTCTAAGAGTCCAGAACACTTAATATACACCTTCCAGCCAAAAACCAACATATTATCAAGAAACATCAAATTCATTACAGACGTGGTTAGTCGGCAAATAACCACCGACATGCAGCTTAGCTTTAGGGATGATTTCAAAATATACTTCTCAGATAAAGAACCAATCCTCATCTATGACCAATCTTTAGAGAGGGTATTACTAGCTTCAACTCTTAACAGTGGAAGTACTGGCTCATTAAACTCTCTCAGCTTTCAATTTAAACACAGAATAGCTAATGTACTTGGTTTTGACAGCAGTCGCAAATACACCATTTATCGAGCAAAAACAGATGACATTACGTCAGACTCCAAGCTTGTGGCCTTATCGTCTCCAGACATTGACGGAGGTTGTGACTATTTACTCATTTATAGTGACGTCATCGAGCCGGAACAATACGGAGGGCAGATTGTAAATATCTTAGATGCAATCAATTATCATGACTCATATTCTAGAGGGGCTCACCCTCTAGTGTACAAAACATTAAACACTAACACGTTGGAGAAAGTAAGTATTAAAATAACAGATCAGTTTGGGCGAATGGTTAGTTTTGAAGATGGGAGGTTGGTTACGGCAGTCTTACATATCCGCCCTAAAGTATAGCAATATATATAAAGAAGTGTTTACCCACGACTTAAGTTATTATAGGAAGAGCCCTCAGAATGCATATACCATTCCATCCGCCTTCCCAAAAGGAATTCGGGGAGATATTCGGCCCTCCCACTAGGAGACATGGCATGAGAGGGGGAGTGATGAATGACATACGCACATTCCAAGCACCTTATCTCAGATCTGGTGGAGGTTTCTTTGGGACCTTGGCTGGTATTGCTCGATGGGCCATACCATTTTTCATGAAAGCTGTAACACCTAGCGCCATCGATTTTGGGAAAATGTCCTTGGTGATTTAACCAGTGGTAATCGGGATGTGAAGAGTGCTCTGAGAACTCACGGTATTGATGCTCTTAAGGCTGTGGGGAAGAAATTGGTAACGGGGGGGGGGGTAAAATTAAAAGACTCTCTAGGCGAATAAATAAAAATTAAAAATGTAAACGAGGTCATGGGTATAAAAATGACGTGTTTTCACTAACGTAAGCAGTCATACTTCAACTTTCGGAGGGGATCATGGCAGCAGCTAGCGGGGCTGGGGTGAAAATACCACTAGAATATTATAGCTCTAGTATTATTGACCAATTTCCTAGAAGTAACAGAATACGTAATGTGGAGAGTTCAATTGCCTCTACGCAGCAAATAGACATTCTTCCTGTCAACCTCCCCATTAATCAACGTTTGCGGGATAATTACTTAGAATTCCGCATCCCTGGAACCCAGGGAGCCTTCTTAGATCTAGCTAATATTGTTATAGATTTTAAGGTATCTTTAACGAAAGATGACGATACCACAAAATTGGAAGAGGATGACCATGTGGAATTTGTGAATGGGTTGTCAAATACCATGTTTAAAGGTGTTCAGGTTTTTTTAGGAAAGCAGGTAGTTGAAACAAATACTAATTTTATTTATTGCTCGTTTATTAAATTAATTACCTCCATGCCTCCATCAAAAATGTCTTCCTTGGGGAGAATTGGAGGTTTTCGTAGGGACTGGAGAGATGACGATGGTATAATCACTAATGAGTTTACAAATACTTATTTTACTGGAGCAACTGCCAAGGATAAAAAATTTATGGTTGATTTAAAAAGTAAAGGTTTGTCGATGTGTTTCCCCCTCCTATTGGATATATCATCCCTAGACCAATACATATTAGATAATATAGATGTGCGACTAAGATTCGAGCTCTCTCCCCATGCTTGGGTCCTAAATACAAGCGTGGACGATGACTAAGTATCACTTGCATATGGATTATGCTAAGTTATGGGTAACGCGAGTGTTCCCCTACCCAAGTGCTTACCTAGCCTTAAACGACTCACTGATAGCATCCCCCGACCCCATAACTTATACTTTCAACAGAACCATTTCTAAAACATATGTCCTAGCAGGGAATCAGACTAGTCTCTTAATTGATCAACCATGGGTGCAAGTAATTCCACACAAGATATACATGATAATCGTGCCAATGAATTATTATGCCGGTCTTCACCAAGGTAATGGATTATATTTTGAAAATGCAAAGCTGAAAAGTATTGCTATGTATTTGAACTATAATGCAATTTACCGAATTGGCGGCGATTTCGAAAACCATTATTCCTGCCTTTATTACAAAACATTGAAGACATTAGGCTTAGAGCGTGATTCACTACTGGCCTATGACTCTTTTAATAAGGGAAGATCAATATTCGCTTTTAAATTAACCTCCATTCAACGAAGGATTCCCTCCCTGTGGAGAAATCTGGCAACTTGCGTATGGAGCTTGAATTTGGCGGTTTGTGTTACATATAACAGACTGGTTTTACTGTTTGGGGAAATGACTGGAATACTATCCATCGATGGGCAAAGAACTGTTCTATGCAACGTACGAGCTTAAAAAAAAACATAATGAACTGTTATGATATAAATATTAATTTAAAAAATAATCTAGGGGGATCGAGTGCTCTACCTAGGTTGTTATAATGCTGAAAAGATAGAACATTTAAATATTCCATCAAGAAAACCTATTGTTTTCATATCTAATATTTTACCATCATACAGGAGAATCACATTGGGTAGGAATTTATGTTGATAAAGTTAAACATCGGATGTTTTATTTTTGATAGTTATGCAATATCGCCGGTTACTTACGGCCATCATTTTCAAGGATTTATTAAAACTAACAAAATAAGAAAGGTGTTTGGAATGCGCTACAGACTCCAGAGTGATTTCGCTCTTGCCTGCAGGCTTTATTCCGCAATATTTGTAAATAGGATAAGCCACCTGGGGTTGCCTTCAACAGTACATTAGTTACATAATGTATTTTCCAGCGTTACTTTTAAATTAAACGATAAACGAGCCCTCGCTTATGCGAGACGATATTTTCCTATGAAACATCATTGTGTTAGGACATTTTGTAGAGGTATAGAGGTTGGTTCTTATAGGTGGTGTAGAGAATATTTTTGTTAGCTAGGCAACCTACCTAACAAGGGGGGTAGCCTCCTATAAAAAACCCTCTCCCCCACACATCCCCCTCAGAAGACTGTCATCCTCCTACGAAATGGAAGGTGTCTCTCAAAAAACACCCGCAGGGAAGATTGAAGTCCTTGAAGGACCTGGTTAGTATTACCCTCACTTTCTGCTAATAGATTAATTTTATTTTTATTTCCTCAATAAAAAGTTTGTATATCCTCTATTTCACCTCTTTATTTTTCCCAAGTACAGTTCTTGGGACCCGTCCACATTTGTAGAGTAGTAATTCTATGTGGGGGGTCTGCCCCAAACAAGATGCTGTTACGTAGTCTAATTGACGATGCCTGCTGTAGAGGACACAAGGCCGCTCCTGCAGGGGGAGAGGTATGTACTAGTTGTTCTTAGAGAAAAATAGAATATTTTTCTAATAAATATATAATCCTATAAAAAAACTTTAATCACTATAAATTATTTCCCTCATCTCTTTCCAGAACACTTCCGATGAGAGAGGAGCAAACTCAACCAAAAGGTGTCCACCCAACTCACCCCACACCCCCAAGAGAGGAGGAGGATGGGGGTCAAGACCATCCCCCACTCATCACTGATGAAGAGACGTCAGAATTCTACTCAGATGAGGATGGGGGGGTGGAGGGGGACGAGGAATAAGGGGGAGGGGTAGTGCTGTAGTATTTAAACGTGATAGCTGGAGTAAGTGAAATATGGCAGGAGCTCACTGTAGACTACAATTATTAACTAAAATAATTACTTATACATTTTTGTGGTTTTTACCTAATAAATTATTTGATATTTTTTTTAACCGTTGGGGGAGATTTATAATTTAATACTCCTTAAATACTCCTATATAACCCCAGCAATAAGGGAGGGGGGGGTGATAGCTGGACTAAGTGAAATATGGCAGGGGCTCACCGTAGACTATAATTTGAGATATGTCTGTCACACCGCCTCTGATTCCATTGTCTGATAAGTGGGCCTATCTGGCTCCCCGCCTTTGATTCCATTGTCTGATAAGTACCCCCCATTGTTTGATAAGTGTCCCTATCTGGCACGGAATCCACTACTGTCAGTGGTGGAAGTTGTTGTCAGGGGAGGCAAGTGGTGGAAGTTGTTGTCAGGGGAGGCAAGTGGTGGAAGTTGTTGTTAGGGTAGGCAAGTGCTGGAAGATGTTGTCAGGGGAGGCAAGTGGTGTCAGTGCTGGAAGTTGTTGTTAGGGTAGGCAAGTGCTGGAAGATGTTGTCAGGGGAGGCAAGTGGTGTTACTGGTGGAAGTTGTTGTCAGGGGAGGCAAGTGGTGTCAGTGGTGGAAGTCGACACTGAACACTAGTGGTGTCAGTGGTGGAAGTTGTTGTTAGGGGAGGCAAGTGGTGTCAGTGGTGGAAGTTGTTGTCAGGGGAGGCAAGTGATGGAAGCTCTTGTCAGGGGAGGCAAGTGATGGAAGCTCTTGTCAGGGGAGGCAAGTGCTGGAAGCTGTTGTCTGTGGGGGCAAGTGGTGGAAGTAGTTGTCAGAGGCAGCAAGTGGTGGAAGCTGTTGTCAGGGGGGGGCAAGTGGTGTTAGTTGTGGAAGTTGTTGTCAGGGGAGGCCAGAGGTGAAAACTGATGTCAGAGGGAGCTCCCAGGAAACAATTTAAGGTTGCCACAACGTATCTGCAAAGTGTTGGAAAGTATTGGCAACGTTTGTTTTCACGCATTAGATGCGTAATTTTGTGTGGATGTAAATAAGTTTCTGAAACGTATTGCACGAAACGTTGGCAAAAAAAAAAAATTTGAAACCTTGTGGCAACCTTAAATATTTCATAAATGTAGTTTTTTATTGTTGTTATTTATATAAATGTAGAAATATAAAAGTATATTTCTACATTTAGTAAAATAAAACACGGTCATAATAAAGGTTAATTCATCATTTTTATTCATATTTTTAGGAAGAGGTCGAGGAGGAAGGAGGAAGAATTCCAGGTAAGAGGATGAGGTCGAGGAGGAAGGAGGAGGATATCAAGGAGGAAGGAGGAGGTCGAGGCAGAGGTGGAAGGAGGATAAGGTAGAGGAGGAAGTTAAAGAGAACACTGAGGAGGAGGAGGGAGGAGGAGGAGTAGGGCGAGGAGGAATGAGGGCGAGGAAGAATGAGGGCGAGGAGGAAGGAGGAGGAGGGCGAGGAAGGAGGAGGAGGGCGAGCAGGAGGAAGGAGGAGGAAGGTAAGGAGGAAGGTGGAGGAGGAAGGAGGAAAGAGGAGAGTGAGGAGGAGGAGGGCGAGAAGCAAGGAATAGGAGGTCAAGGAGGAAGGAGGAAGAGGGCGAGGAAGAAGAAGGAGGAGAGCGAGAAGGAATAGGAGGGCGAGGAGGAAGGAGGAGGAGGAAGGCAAGGAGGAGGAGGGCCAGGAGGAAGGAGGAGTAGGAGGTCGAAGAGGAAGGAGGAGTTGGTAAGGTAGGAAGGTTGCGAAGGAGGAGGTCGAGGAGGAGGGAGGAGGAGGTCGAGGCAGAGGAGGAAGATGGATGAAAAAGAGGAAGGAGGAAGAAGGGGGAGAGGAAAGGAGGAGGGGGGAAGGAGCGGGACGTCTGGGGGGGGGAAAAGAGGGGAATTAGATAATGGAGGAGAAGAGGAGGGGGAAGAATAGCAGGGGTAGGAGTAGTACAGGTAAGAGGGGGGAGGGGAAGAGGAGGAGGAGTAAGAAAAGGCGAACGAGAAGGAAGGGGAAGAGCAGGGGGAGAGGGTAGGGGGAAGAGAAGGGGGGGATGAGGAAGAAGGGGAAGAGCAGGGGGGAGGGGTAAGAGAAGGAAGGGGTAGAGCAGGGGGAGGGGTAAGAGAAGGAAGGGGTAGAGCAGGGGGAGGGGTAAGAGAAGGAAGGGGAAGAGCAGGGGAGGGGTAAGAGAAGGAAGGGGTAGAGCAGGGGGAGAGGGTAGGGGGAAGAGAAGGGGGGGGATGAGGAAGAAGGGGAAGAGCAGGGGGGAGGGGTAAGAGAAGGAAGGGGAAGAGCAGGGGGAGGGGTAAGAGAAGGAAGGGGTAGAGCAGGGGGAGGGGTAAGAGAAGGAAGGGGAAGAGCAGGGGAGGGGTAAGAGAAGGAAGGGGTAGAGCAGGGGGAGGGGTAAGAGAAGGAAGGGGTAGAGCAGGGGGAGGGGTAAGAGAAGGATGGGGAAGAGCAGGGGGAGGGGTAAGAGAAGGAAGGGGAAGAGCAGGGGGAGGGGTAAGAGAAGGAAGGGGAAGAGCAGGGGGAGGGGTAAGAGAAGGAAGGGGTAGAGCAGGGGTAAGAGAAGGAAGGGGTAGAGCAGGGGGAGGGGTATGAGAAGGAAGGGGTAGAGCAGGGGGAGGGGTAAGAGAAGGCAGGGGGAGGGGTAAGAGAAGGCAGGGGGAGGGGTAAGAGAAGGAAGGGGTAGAGCAGGGGGAGGGGTAAGAGAAGGAAGGGGAAGAGCAGGGGAAGGGGTAAGAGAAGGCAGGGGTAGAGCAGGGGGAGGGGTAAGAGAAGGCAGGGGTAGAGCAGGGGGAGGGGTAAGAGAAGGCAGGGGTAGAGCAGGGGGAGGGGTAAGAGAAGGCAGGGGTAGAGCAGGGGGAGGGGTAAGAGAAGGCAGGGGTAGAGCAGGGGAACATAAGAACATAAGAACATAAGAACAAAGGTAACTGCAGAAGGCCTATTGGCCCATACGAGGCAGCTCCTATTCTATAACCACCCAATCCCACTCATATACTTGTCCAACCCGTGCTTGAAACAATCGAGGGACCCCACCTCCACAATGTTACGCGGCAATTGGTTCCACAAATCAACAACCCTGTTACTGAACCAGTATTTACCCAAGTCTTTCCTAAATCTAAACTTATCCAATTTATATCCATTGTTTCGTGTTCTGTCCTGTGTTGATACTTTTAATACCCTATTAATATCCCCCCGGTTATGTCCATTCATCCACTTGTAAACCTCTATCATGTCACCCCTAACTCTTCGCCTTTCCAGTGAATGCAACTTAAGCTTTGTTAATCTTTCTTCATATGAAAGATTTCTAATTTGGGGAATTAACTTAGTCATCCTACGCTGGACACGTTCAAGTGAATTTATATCCATTCTATAATATGGCGACCAAAACTGAACTGCATAATCTAAATGGGGCCTAACTAGAGCAAGATATAGCTTGAGAACCACACCAGGTGTCTTGTTACTAACGCTGCGATTAATAAATCCAAGTGTCCGATTTGCCTTATTACGAACATTTATGCATTGATCCTTTTGTTTTAAATTCTTACTAATCATAACTCCCAGATCCCTTTCGCAATCCGACTTCGCAATCACAACACCATCTAGCTCGTATCTTGTAACTCTATCATCATTACCTAACCTCAGAACTTTACATTTATCAGCATTAAACTGCATCTGCCAATCCTTTGACCATTTCAAAACCCTATCTAGATCAACTTGAAGTGATAGTGAGTCCTCCTCCGAATTAATTTCCCTACCGATTTTCGTATCATCGGCAAATTTGCAAATGTTGCTACTCAAACCTGAATCTAAATCATTTATATATATTATAAACAACAGAGGTCCCAGGACAGAGCCTTGAGGCACTCCACTTACAACATTTTCCCACTCTGACTTGATTCCATTTATACTAACTCTCTGTTTCCTTTGGTATAGCCATGCCCTAATCCAGCTTAATATAGCACCCCCAATACCATGAGACTCTATTTTTTTTAATCAGTCTTTCATGTGGCACTGTATCAAAAGCTTTGCTAAAGTCAAGGTATACAACATCGCAATCCTTACCACTATCAACTGCCTCAACAATGCTAGAATAAAAAGATAACAAATTTGTTAAACATGAACGGCCATTTATAAAACCATGTTGCGACTCAATTATTAATTTATGTTTTTCAAGATGAAGACGAATTTTATTTGCTATTATAGATTCGAGTAACTTTCCCACAATAGACGTTAGGCTAATTGGTCGATAGTTAGACGCAAGTGATCTATCTCCTTTCTTAAAAACTGGTATCACATTAGCAACTTTCCAAAACTCTGGCACTCTGCCTGACTCTATTGATTTATTAAATATGGTTGACAGTGGGTCACAAAGCTCCTCTTTGCATTCTTTAAGCACCCTAGCAAACACTTCATCCGGCCCTGGGGATTTGTTTGGTTTGAGTTTTACTATTTGTTTAAGAACATCCTCCCTGGTAACTGCTAAACTCGTCAACCTGTCCTCGTCCCCACCCACATAGACTTGTTCGGCTGAAGGCATATTGTTAAGTTCCTCTTTAGTAAATACAGATACAAAATATTTATTAAAAATACTACTCATCTCTTCATCACTATCTGTTATTTGACCTGTCTCAGTTTTTAATGGACCTATCCTTTCCCTAGTCTTAGTACGATATAACTGAAAAAACCCTTTAGGATTTGTCTTTGCTTGCCCTGCTATGCGAACTTCATAGTTTCTTTTTGCTTTCCTTATCTCTTTTTTAACATTTCTAACCAGTTGTACGAATTCCTGTTCTAAAGTGACCTCCCCATTTTTAATCCTTTTGTACCAAGCTCTCTTTTTACCTATAAGGTTCTTCAAATTCTTTGTTATCCACTTTGGGTCATTAGTATACGATCTATTCAATTTGTATGGTATACTACGTTCCTGTGCTTTGTTTAGAATATTCTTAAATAAGTTATATATTGAATCCACATCGAAATCCCCATTTAAGTCACCTATCGCTGGGTTCATGTCTCGCTCCAAGACCGGCCCACACCCCATACCCAAGCCTTTCCAATCAATTTGACCCAAAAAATTTCTTAGGCTATTAAAATCAGCTTTTCGAAAATCTGGCACTTTAACAGAATTTTCTCCTACTGGTCTATTCCATTCTATGCTAAATCTGATTTCTTTGTGATCACTGCTCCCTAGCTCACTCCCTATTTCGATGTCATTAATTTGCGTTTCCCTGTTAGTTAACACTAAATCTAAAATATTATTTTCCCGTGTTGGTTCCTTAATGTGTTGCGTAAGAAAGCAATCGTCAATTAATTCTAGAAAATCTTCTGCTTCACTATTCCCTGTTTTGTTCAACCAGTTTATTCCGCTAAAATTAAAGTCACCCATGACATAAATACTGTTAGATCTAGATGCTCTAGATATTTCATCCCATAGATGCTTTGCTTCCATTCTGTCTAAATTTGGTGGCCTATATATTACTCCTATTATAATATTATTAGCTTTTTCGTTTAATTCAATCCAAATAGTTTCTGTGTGTGGCTCTGTTTTGATTCCCTCTTTGAGACTACATTTCAAATTGTCCCTAACATATATGGCTACTCCACCTCCTCGTCTAATATATCTATCCGTGTGAAAGGGGGGAGGGGTAAGAGAAGGCAGGGGTAGAGCAGGGGGAGGGGTAAGAGAAGGAAGGGGTAGAGCAGGGGGAGGGGTATGAGAAGGAAGGGGAAGAGCAGGGGGAGGGGTAAGAGAAGGCAGGGGTAGAGCAGGGGAAGGGGTAAGAGAAGGCAGGGGGAGGGGTAAGAGAAGGCAGGGGTAGAGCAGGGGGAGGGGTAAGAGAAGGCAGGGGGAGGGGTAAGAGAAGGCAGGGGTAGAGCAGGGGGAGGGGTAAGAGAAGGCAGGGGGAGGGGTAAGAGTAGGCAGGGGTAGAGCAGGGGAAGGGGTAAGAGAAGGCAGGGGGAGGGGTAAGAGAAGGCAGGGGGAGGGGTAAGAGAAGGGGGAGGGGTAAGAGAAGGCAGGGGGAGGGGTAAGAGAAGGCAGGGGGAGGGGTAAGAGAAGGCAGGGGGAGGGGTAAGAGAAGGCAGCGATAGGTGACTTAAATGGGGATTTCGATGTGGATTCAATATATAACTTATTTAAGAATATTCTAAACAAAGCACAGGAACGTAGTATACCATACAAATTGAATAGATCGAATACTAATGACCCAAAGTGGATAACAAAGAATTTGAAGAACCTTATAGGTAAAAAGAGAGCTTGGTACAAAAGGATTAAAAATGGGGAGGTCACTTTAGAACAGGAATTCGTACAACTGGTTAGAAATGTTAAAAAAGAGATAAGGAAAGCAAAAAGAAACTATGAAGTTCGCATAGCAGGGCAAGCAAAGACAAATCCTAAAGGGTTTTTTCAGTTATATCGTACTAAGACTAGGGAAAGGATAGGTCCATTAAAAACTGAGACAGGTCAAATAACAGATAGTGATGAAGAGATGAGTAGTATTTTTAATAAATATTTTGTATCTGTATTTACTAAAGAGGAACTTAACAATATGCCTTCAGCCGAACAAGTCTATGTGGGTGGGGACGAGGACAGGTTGACGAGTTTAGCAGTTACCAGGGAGGATGTTCTTAAACAAATAGTAAAACTCAAACCAAACAAATCCCCAGGGCCGGATGAAGTGTTTGCCAGGGTGCTTAAAGAATGCAAAGAGGAGCTTTGTGACCCACTGTCAACCATATTTAATAAATCAATAGAGTCAGGCAGAGTGCCAGAGTTTTGGAAAGTTGCTAATGTGATACCAGTTTTTAAGAAAGGAGATAGATCACTTGCGTCTAACTATCGACCAATTAGCCTAACGTCTATTGTGGGAAAGTTACTCGAATCCATAATAGCAAATAAAATTCGTCTTCATCTTGAAAAACATAAATTAATAATTGAGTCGCAACATGGTTTTATAAATGGCCGTTCATGTTTAACAAATTTGTTATCCTTTTATTCTAGCATTGTTGAGGCAGTTGATAGTGGTAAGGATTGCGATGTTGTATACCTTGACTTTAGCAAAGCTTTTGATACAGTGCCACATGAAAGACTGATTAAAAAGATAGAGTCTCATGGTATTGGGGGTGCTATATTAAGCTGGATTAGGGCATGGCTATACCAAAGGAAACAGAGAGTTAGTATAAATGGAATCAAGTCAGAGTGGGAAAATGTTGTAAGTGGAGTGCCTCAAGGCTCTGTCCTGGGACCTCTGTTGTTTATAATATATATAAATGATTTAGATTCAGGTTTGAGTAGCAACATTTGCAAATTTGCCGATGATACGAAAATCGGTAGGGAAATTAATTCGGAGGAGGACTCACTATCACTTCAAGTTGATCTAGATAGGGTTTTGAAATGGTCAAAGGATTGGCAGATGCAGTTTAATGCTGATAAATGTAAAGTTCTGAGGTTAGGTAATGATGATAGAGTTACAAGATACGAGCTAGATGGTGTTGTGATTGCGAAGTCGGATTGCGAAAGGGATCTGGGAGTTATGATTAGTAAGAATTTAAAACATAAAGATCAATGCATAAATGTTCGTAATAAGGCAAATCGGACACTTGGATTTATTAATCGCAGCGTTAGTAACAAGACACCTGGTGTGGTTCTCAAGCTATATCTTGCTCTAGTTAGGCCCCATTTAGATTATGCAGTTCAGTTTTGGTCGCCATATTATAGAATGGATATAAATTCACTTGAACGTGTCCAGCGTAGGATGACTAAGTTAATTCCCCAAATTAGAAATCTTTCATATGAAGAAAGATTAACAAAGCTTAAGTTGCATTCACTGGAAAGGCGAAGAGTTAGGGGCGACATGATAGAGGTTTACAAGTGGGTGAATGGACATAACAAGGGGGATATTAATAGGGTATTAAAAGTATCAACACAGGACAGAACACGAAACAATGGGTATAAATTGGAGAAGTTTAGATTTAGGAAAGACTTGGGTAAATACTGGTTCAGTAACAGGGTTGTAGATTTGTGGAACCAATTGCCGCGTAACGTGGTGGAGGCGGGGTCCCTCGATTGTTTCAAGCGCGGGTTGGACAAGTATATGAGTGGGATTGGGT
Source organism: Procambarus clarkii (assembly GCF_040958095.1). Lineage (NCBI taxonomy): Eukaryota > Metazoa > Arthropoda > Malacostraca > Decapoda > Cambaridae > Procambarus > Procambarus clarkii. The sequence goes on from NC_091166.1 coordinate 33,061,540, forward strand.
GGTTATAGAATAGGAGCTGCCTCGTATGGGCCAATAGGCCTTCTGCAGTTACCTTTGTTCTTATGTTCTTAAGGCAGGGGTAGAGCAGGGGAAGGGGTTGATGGTCAGCTGGCTACTAGCTGACCGTCCTCTTCCCATTCCTCCTCACCCCCCTTCTCTTTTTCCCTCTCCTCTTCCCATTCCTCCTCATTTTCATCCTCCTCCTCTTCCCCATCCTCCCCTCCTCCTCATCCACCCTTCTCTAACCCCTCCCCCCTTTTTACCCCCTTTCTTTTACCACTCCCTCTCCTCTTCCCCTTCTCTTACCCCTCCTCTCTCCCCCCTTCTCTTCCCTTCCTCCTCATCCCCGTCTGTTACCCATCCTTTTCGCCCTCCTCCCCATCCCCCCTTCTCTTACCCCTCCCCTCCTTACTGCCCCGTTCTCTTACTTCTTCCCCCTACCCTCACCCCCCTCCACTTCCCCTTCCTTCTCATCCCCCTTCCCTCGCTCCTCCTCTTCACCCTTCCCCGTTTACCTCTACTACTTCTACCCCTGCTATTCTCCCCCCTCCTCTTCCCCTTCACTTAGTTCCCCCCTCCCCGAGGTCCTCCTCCTTCCCCCTCCCCCCTCTTCCTCCTTACTCCTAGACCTACTCCTTCCTCCTCTACCTCATCCTCCTACCTCCTAGCCCTCCTCCTTCTCCTTCCTCCTCGCCCTCCTCCTCCTTCCTCCTCGCCCTCCTCCTCCTCCTTCCTCCTCACCCTCCTCCTCCTCCTTCCTCCTCGCCCTCCTCCTCCCTCCTCGTCCTCCTTCCTCCTCGCCCTCCTCCTCCTCGCCCTCCTCCTCCTCCTTCCTCCTCCTCCTCCTTCCTCCTCGCCCTCCTCCTCCTCCTTCCTCCTCGCCCTCCTCCTCCTCCTTCCTCCTCGCCCTCCTCCTCCTCCTTCCTCCTCGCTCTTCTTCACCATCCTCCTTCCTCCTCACCATCCTCCTTCCTCCTCGTCCTCGCGTCCTCCTTCCTCCTCGCCCTCCTCCTCCTTCCTCTCCGCCCTCCTCCTCCTTTCTCCTTGCCCTCCTCCTCCTCCTTCCTCCTTGCTCTCCTCCAATATATAAGACAACAAAACGTTTTCAGAATCTTTCACACCACTTTCCAGCAACATTTATAATTTATATCAATTATTTTAGGAAATAATACATAAATGATATATTTAAACATGATATTAGTGTTTAGTGGAATGCATAAGGAGTCAAATTGTGTTAAAAAGAGCGATTTTTAGAAAATTTTGAAAAACTACTTTTTTCTGATCATAGAACTACTAAATGTATTTTGAAGCCCTTAGATATTCAGCCCTTAAATATCATTCACAATTTATTAATGAATTTTACAAAAAACACCATATATTTTATATTTAAACATGTAAAAACTATTTGTAATACATTAGGAACAAAATAGTCGTAGAAAAACAATTTATTATAAAATCTTTGTGTTTGGATTTTTAGATTAAAAGTTTCTCAAAGGCTCTCCTGCACCATTCTCAATGCAAATCATTGCTACACCTATGGGAAGAGATATATCTATCTTGGGTTATCTTGGGATGATTTCGGGGCTTTTAGTGTCCCCGCGGCCCGGGCCTCGACCAGGCCTCCACCCCCAGAAAGCAGCCCGTGACAGCTGACTAACACCCAGGTACCTATTTTACAGCTAGGTAACAGGGGCATAGGGTGAAAGAAACTGCCCATTGTTTCTCGCCGGCGCCTGGGATCGAACCCAGGACCACAGGATCACAAGTCCAGCGTGCTGTCCGCTCGGCCGACCGGCTCCCTACGAACGATAGACGAACGTTTTCGATATGATTTGTGTTTGCTGGGAGGCAAGTGGTGGATACTGTTGTCAGTGGTAAAAGTTGTCAGGGAAGGCAAGTGGTATCAGTGGTGGAAGTCGTCAGGGGAGGGAAGTTGTGTCTGTAGTGGAAGTTGTTGTCATGGGAGGTAAGTGGTGGAAGTTGTCAGGGGAGACATGTGGTGGAAGCTGTTGTCAGGGGGAGGCAAGTGGTGGAAGCTGTTGTCAGGGGGGGCAAGTGGCGGAAGTTGTTGTCAGAGGAGGCAAGTAGTAGAAGTTGTTGTTTGAGGAGGCAAGTGGTGTCAATGGTGGAAGCTGGTATCAGGGGAGGTGGAAGTTGTTGGCATAGAAGGCACGTTGTGTCAGTGGTGGAAGTTGTCAGGTGAGGCTAGAGGTGAAAGCTGTTGTCAGAGGGAGGTAAGTGGTGGAAGCTCTTGTCAGGGGATGCAAGTGGTGTCAATGGTGGAAGTTGTTGTCAGGGGAGGCAAGTGCTGGAAGCTGTTGTCAGGGGAGGGAAGTGGTGCCACTAGTGGAAGTTGTTGTCAGAGGAGGAATTAAGTGGTGTCAGTGGTGGAAGTTGTCACTGGAGACTGGTGGTGTCAGTGGTGGAAGTTGTTGTCAGGGGAGGCAAGTGGTGTCAGTGATGGAAGTTGTTGTAAGGAGAGGCAAGGGGTGTTAGTGGTGGAAGTTGTTGTCAAAGGGAGCAAAGTGGTGACAATAGTGGAAGTCGTTGTCAGGGGATTCAAGTGGTGGAAGTTGTTGTTAGGGGAGGCAAGTGGTGTCAGTGGTGGAAGTCGTCACTGAGCACTAGTGGTGTTAGTGGTGGAAGTTGTTGTCAAAGGGAGCAAAGTGGTGACAATAGTGTAAGTCGTTGTCAGGGGAGGTAAGTGGTGTCAGTAATGGAAGTTGTTGTCAGGGGATTCAAGTGGTGTCAGTGGTGAAAGTTGTTGTTAGGGGAGGCAAGTGGTGTCAGTGGTGGAAGTCGTCACTGAACACTAGTGGTGTCAGTGGTGGAAGTTGTTGTTAGGGGAAGCAAGTGGTAGAAATTGTTGTCAGGGGAGGCAAGTGTTGTCAGTGGCAGAAGTTATTGTCAGGGGAGGCAAGTGGTGTTAGTGGTGGAAGTTGTTGTCAGGGGAAGCCAGTGGTGAAAACTGTTGTCAGGGGAGAGGCAAGTGGTGTACGTGGTGGATACTGTTGTCAGTGGTGAAAGTTGTCAGGGGAGGCAAGTGGTGTCAGTGGTGGAAGTTGTCAGGGGAAGGATGTTGTGTCTGATATGGAAGTTGTTGTCAGTGGAGGCAAGTGGTGTCAGTAGTGAAAGTTGTTGTTAGGGGAGGCAAGTGGTGTCAGTGGTGGAAGTTGTTGTCAGGGGGAGGCAAGGGGTGGAAGCTGGTATCAGGGGAGGTGGAAGTTGTTGGCATAGAAGGCACGTTGTGTCAGTGGTGGAAGTTGTCAGGTGAGGCCAGAGGTGGAAGCTGTTGTCAGAGGGAGGTAAGTGGTGGAAGCTCTTGTCAGGGGATGCAAGTGGTGTCAATGGTGGAAGTTGTTGTCAGGGGAGGCAAGTGCTGGAAGCTGTTGTCAGGGGAGGCAAGTGCTGGAAGCTGTTGTCAGGGGAGGGAAGTGGTGTAAGTAGTGGAAGTTGTTGTCAGGGGAGGCAAGTGCTGGAAGCTGTTGTCAGGGGAGGCAAGTGGAGGAAGTTGTTGTCGGGGAAGGCAAGTGGTGTAAGTAGTGGAAGTTGTTGTCAGGGGAGGCAAGTGGTGTCAATGGTGGGAGTTGACAGGGGAGGCAAGTGGTGTCAGTAGTGGAAGTTGTTGTCAGGGGAGGCAAGTGGTGTCAATGGTGGAAGCTGGTATCAGGGGAGGTGGAAGTTGTTGGCATAGAGGGCACGTTGTGTCAGTGGTGGAAGTTGTCAGGTGAGGCTAGAGGTGAAAGCTGTTGTCAGAGGGAGGTAAGTGGTGGAAGCTCTTGTCAGGGGATGCAAGTTGTGTCAATGGTGGAAGTTGTTGTCAGGGGAGGCAAGTGCTGGAAGCTGTTGTCAGGGGAGGCAAGTGCTGGAAGCTGTTGTCAGGGGAGGGAAGTGGTGCCACTAGTGGAAGTTGTTGTCAGAGGAGGAAAGTGGTGTCAGTGGTGGAAGTTGTCACTGGAGGCTGGTGGTGTCAGTGGTGGAAGTTGTTGTCAGGGGAGGCAAGTGGTGTCAGTGATGGAAGTTGTTGTAAGGAGAGGCAAGTGGTGTTAGTGGTGGAAGTTGTTGTCAAAGGGGGCAAAGTGGTGTCAATAGTGGAAGCTGTTGTCAGAGGGAGGTAAGTGGTGTCAGGGGATGCAAGTGATGTCAATGGTGAAAGTTGTTGTCAGGGGAGGCAAGTGGAGGAAGTTGTTGTCAGGGAAGGCAAGTGGTGTAAGCAGTTAAAGTTGTTGTCAGGGGAGGCAAGTGGTGTCAATGGTGGGAGTTGACAGGGGAGGCAAGTGGTGTCAGTGGTGGAAGTTGTTGTCAGGGGAGGCAAGTGGTGTCAGTGGTGGAAGTTGTTGTCAGGGGAGGCAAGTGGTGTCAGTATTGGATGCTGTTGTCAGAGAACGCAAGTGGTGAAAGTGGTGAAATCTGTTGTCAAGGGGGGGGGGCAAATGGTGGAAGTTGTTGTCAGGGGAGGTACATTGTGCCCGTGGTGGAAGGTTTTAAGGGATAAAAGTCATGTCTGTGTTGGAAGTGTTGGAAGTGGAGGCAAGTGGTGTCAGTAGTGGATGCTGTTTTCAGTGGTCGAAGTTGTCAGGGGAGGCAAGAGGTGTCACTGGTGGATGCTGTTGACCGGGTACGCAAGTGGTGTCAGCTTGTCAGAGAAGGTAAGCGCTGTCAGTTGTGGAATTTGTTGTCAGGGAATGCAAATGGTGTCAGTGATGGTAGTTGTTGTCAGGTTAGGCAAGTAGGGTCAGAGGTGGAAGTTGTTTAAGGAAACAAGTGGTGTCAGTCGAGGAAGTGTTGTCAGGGGTGGCAAGTGGTGGAAGTTGTCAGGGTAGACAAGTGGTGTCAGTGGTGGAAGTTGTCACTGAAGACTGATGGTGTCAGTAGTGGAAGTTGTTGTCAGGGGAGGCAAGTGGTGTCAGTGGTGGAAGTTGTCAGGAGGAGGTAAGTTGTGGAAGATGTTGTCAGGGGAGGCAAGTGGTGTCACTGGTGGAAGTTGTTGTCAGGGGTGGCAAGTGCTGGAAGATGTTGTCAGGGGAGGCAAGTGGTGATACTGGTGGAAGTTGTTGTCTGGGGAAGCCAGTGGTGAAAACTGTTGTCAGGGGGAGGCAAGTGGTGTCAGTGGTGGATACTGGTTTCAGTAATGAAAGTTGTCAGGGGAGGCAAATGGTGTCAGTGGTGTAAGTTGTCAGGGGAGGGAAGTTGTGTCTGTAGTGGAAGTTGTTGTCAGGGGAAGCAATTGGTGTCAGTGGTCAAAGTTGACAGGTGAGCCTAGTGGTGTCAGTAGTGGTAGTTGTTGTCAGGGGGAAGCAAGTGGTGTCAGTGGTGGAAGTTGTTGTCAGGGGAGACAAGTGGTGTCAGTGGTGGGAGTTGTTGTCAGTGGAGGCAAGTGGTGTCAGTGGTGGAAGTTGTCAGGAGGAGGTAAGTTGTGGAAGTTGTTGTCAGGGGAAGCAAGTGCTGTCTGTGGTGGAAGTTGTCACTGGAGACTGGTGGTTTGAGTGGTGGAAGTTGTTGTCAGGGGAGGCAAGTGGTGTCAGTGGTGGAAGCTGTTGTTAGGAGGAGGTAAGTTGTGGAAGATGTTGTCAGGGGAGGCAAGTGGTGTCATTGGTGGAAGTTGTTGTCAGGGGAGGTAACTGATGTCAGTGGTGGAAGTTGTCACTGGAGACTGGTGGTGTCAGTGGTGGAAGTTGTAGTCAGGGTAGGCAAATGCTGGAAGATGGTGTCAGGGGAGACAAGTGGTGTCACTGGTGGAAGCTGTTGTCAGGGGAGGCAAGTGGTGTCAGTGATGGAAGTTGTCACTGGAGACTGGTGGTGTCAGTGGTGGAATTTGTTGTCAGAGGAAGCAAGTGCTGGAAGTTGTTGTCTGGGGAGGCAAGTGGTGTCAGTGGCGGAAGTTATTGTCAGGGTGGCAAGTGGTGTTAGTGGTGGAAATTGTTGTCAGGGGAGGCCAGTGGTGAAAACTTGTCAGGGGGAAGCAAGTGGTGGATACTGTTGTCAGTGGTAAAAGTTGTCAGGGAAGGCAAGTGGTGGAAGTTAACAGGTGAGCCAAGTGGTGTCAGTAGTGGAAGTTGTCAGGGGCGACAAGCGGTGTCAGTGGTAGATGCTGTTGTCAGAGGAGGCAAGTGGTGGAAGCCGTTTTCTGGGGGGAGGCAAGTGGTGGAAGCTGTTGTCAGGGGGGGGAAGTGGTGGAAGTTGTTGTCAAGGGAGGCAAGTGGTGTCAGTGGTGGGAGTTGTTGTCAGTGGAGGCAAGTGGTGTTAGTAGTGGAAGTTGTTGTCAGGGGAAGCAAGTGATGTCAGTGGAGAAAGTTGTCAAGGTAGGCCAGTAATGTAAGCTGTTGTCAGGGGAGGCAAGTAGTGGAAGTTGTTGTCAGGGGGAGGCAAGTGGTGGAAGTTGTCTGGGGAGGCAAGTGATGTCAGTAGTGGAAGTTGTCAGGGGAAGCCAGAGGTGGAAGCTTTTGTCAGGGGATGCAAGTGGTGTCAGTAATGGAAGTTGTTGTCAGGGGAGGCAAGTGGTGTCAGTGGCTGAAGTTGTTGTCAGAGGAGGCAAGTGATGTTAGTGGTGGGAGTTGTTGTCAGTGGAGGCAAGTGGTGTCAGTAATGGAAGTAGTTGTTAGGGGAGGCAAGTGGTGTCAGTGGTGGATGCTGTTGTCAGGGGAAGCAAGTGGTGTCAGTGGTGGATGCTGTTGTCAGGGGAAGCAAGTGGTGTCAGTGGTGGAAGCTGCTGTCAGGGGAAGTAAGTGGTGTCAGTAATGGAAGTTGTTGTCAGGGGAGGCAAGTGGTGTCAGTGGCGGAAGTTGTTGTCAGAGGAGGCAAGTGATGTTAGTGGTGGAAGTTGTTGTCAGGGGAGGCAAGTGATGGAAGTTGTTCTCATGGGAGACAAGTGGTGCCAGTGGTGGAAGTTGTTGTCAGTGGAGGCAAGTGGTGTCAATAGTGGAAGCTGTTATCAAAGGAGGCAGGTGTTGTCATTGGAGGAAGATGTCAGGGGAATCCAGAAGTGGAAGCTGTTGTCAGGGGGGAGGGAAGTGGTAGAAGCTGTGGTCAGGGAAGGCAAGTGGTGTCAGTAGTGGAAGTTGTTGTCAGGGGAGGCAAGTGCTGGAAGCTGTTGTTAGGGGAGGCAAGTGGTGTCACTTGTGGAAGTTGTCAGGGGAGGCAAGTGGTGTCAGTGGTGGAAGTTGTCACTGAAGACTGATGGTGTCAGTGGTGGAAGTTGTCAGGGGAGGCATGTGTTGTCAGTGGTGGAAGTTGTCAGGGGAGGCAAGTGGTGTCAGTGGTGGAAGTTGTTGTAAGGGGAGGCAAGTGGTGTCAGTTGTGGAAGTTGTTGTCAGGGGAGGCAAATAATGTCAGTGGTGGAAGTTGACAGGAGAGGCAAGTGGTGTCAGTAGTGGAAGTTGTTGTCAGGGGAGGTAAGTGGTGTCAGTGGTGGAAGTTGTTGTCAGCGAAGGCAAGTGGTGTCAGTGGTGGAATTTGTTGTCATGGAAGACAACTGGTGTCAGTAGTGGATGCTGTGTTCAGTGGAGGCAAGGGTGGAAGTTGTTGTCAGGGGAGGCAAGTGATGTCAGTGGTGAAAGTTGTTGTCAGGGGGAGGCAAGTGGTTGATGTTGTTGTCTGGGGAGGCAAGTGATGTCAGTGGTGGAAGTTGTTGTCATGGGGAGGCAAGTGATGTCAGTAGTGGAAGTTGTCAGGGGAAGCCAGAGGTGGAAACTGTTGTCAGGGGGAGGTAAGTGATAGAAGCTGTTGTCAGGGGATGCAAGTGGTGTCAATGGTGGAAGTTGTTGTCAGGGGAGCCAAGTGGTGTCAGTAGTGGAAGTAGTTGTTAGGGGAGGCAAGTGGTGTCAGTGGTGGATGCTGTTGTCAGAGGAGGCAATTGATGTCAGTGGTGGAAGTTGTTGTCAGAGGAGGCAATTGATGTCAGTGGTGGAAGCTGTTACCAGGAGAGGCAGGTGGTGTCAGTGGTGAAAGTTGTCAGGGGAAGCCAGAGGTGGAATCTGTTGTCAGGGGGAAGTGGTGGAAGCTGTTGTCAGGGAACGCAAGTGGTGTCATTGGTGGAAGTTGTTGTCAGGGGAGGCAAGTTGTGTCAGTGGTGGAAGTTGTTGTCAGGGGAGGCAAGTGATGTCAGTGGTGGAAGTTGTTGTCAGGGGAGGCAAGTGATGGAAGTTGTTCTCGTGGGAGACAAGTGGTGCCAGTGGTGGAAGTTGTTGTTAGTGGAGGCAAGTGGTGTCAATAGTGGAAGCTGTTATCAAGGGAGGCAACTGGTGTCAGTGGTGGAAGATGTCAGGGAAGGCCAGAAGTGGAAGCTGTTGTCAGGGGGGAGGTAAATGGTAGAAGCTGTGGTCAGGGGAGGCTAGTGGTGTCAGTGGTGGTAGATGTTGCCAGGGGAGGCAAGTAAGTAAGTAATTATCAATAGAAGGCACCAAACCGGGAAGGCTATGTAGCACCATCAAAGTGCGGGATAATCAGAGGGCGCTAAATATCACCACGGATGCCAATACGAGAACAAAAACGCATAAGGCGAATGATATCAAAAGTATCCGAGTCACCAAGAATTCTATCGAGGGACAAGCGACCACGGGGGACAGTCGGAAAACAAGACACACGCTCGTCCTGGAAGTCAGGACATTCAACAAAGATATGTACGACCGTAAGAGGGACAATGCAATTCGGACAATAAGGAGCAGGGCGGCGCTCCATTAAGTGAACGTGAGTTAAACGGGTATGGCCAATACATAACCTAGCCAGAGCCGTTTCCCACCGCTGGTTACGGTGGCAGGAGGAAGGCCACTGGGACACACAATTCTTAAGAGTACGCAATTTGTTACCAAGAACAGACCAACAACTCTGCCATCGAGCAAGGATGGAGGCATGAATAACTGGGTAAAAGTCAGAATAAGGAACACCTTTATGGGAGATGGGACAAGTGCGGATAGCGTCCTTAGTGGCAGCATCCACACGCTCATTTAAAGAGACACCAACATGGCTGGGAACCCAGCAAAACGCAACCGACTTAAATTTACTGGAGATAAGAAACACCCAATGTTGAATCTCGATGACCACAGGGTGGACTGGATTAAAAGAACCTAAAGCCATGAGGGCACTACGAGAGTCAATTACTACCACGAAGGAGGATTGCCTCCGGGAAAGCAAGAGACGAGGAGCATAGAGAATAGCATAGAGTTCTGCTGTGAAGATGCTAGCCTCCGGAGGAAGGCGTCACATATAAGTGTGGTCAGGAAAAACAACAGAGTAGCCCACACTGTCAGCAGACTTCGACCCGTCGGTGAAGATGGGAACGGAGTGGGAGTGAGAAGAAAAGTGCTCAAGGAAGAGGCGTTTCAGAACTGTAGGAGGGGTAAAAGCTTTAGTGATGCGGGTCAGAGAAGTACAAAATTTGGGAAGGGGGACCCTCCACGGGGGCAAGGAGGGAACAATACGAGGAGAAACATTAGTAAGACGAACCGAAAGAGAATCTTGTAAGCGAGACAAACGGACAGAAAGAGGAAGGTGGTGAATGAGGAACAGGAACTACAGGAGGGGTAAAAGTCAAAGCACGATAGAGGCGAGAGTGAGGATGCTGTAAGGATTGCGCAAGATAGTGAAGACTGTAGCGATCACGGCGATCCTGGAGAGACAGAAAGCCGTGTCAGCGTACAAGCTGAGGGCAGGAGTTGAACGAAAAGCACCAGAGCTGAGGCGCAACCCAGTATGGTGCAAAGGATCAAGACAGCGAAGAGTAGAAGGAGAAGCAGAAGAGTATGCAGGGCAACCATAATCGAGCTTAGACAGGACGAGAAAGGAATGCAAATAGAGGAGCGTGCGCCTATCTGCTCCCCAAGAAGTATGGGACAAAACCTTAAGTAGGTTAAGGGCCTTAGAGCATTCAACATGGAGGGAAGAGACATGGGGCGACCAAGACAAACAAGTGTCAAAGAATAACCCCAAAAGCTTCGTGGAATCTTTGTACTCCAGGGGATGACCATAAAGTGACAAAGAGGGACGAAGAACGACCCGCTTCCGAGTAAAAATCATGGCACAAGTCTTAGTAGTAGAGAACTTAAAGCCATGATTGGTGGCCCAAGAGAACACGGCATCAATCGCAAGTTGAAGCCGCCGTTGAAGGAGAGGCGAATCATCACCTCGACAGCAAAGAGTAAGATCATCAACATAAAGAGCGGAGAAGATGCCAGAAGGAAGGGAGGAAAGGAGACCATTGAGGGCAACCAGAAAAAGAGTAGTACTCAAAACACTACCTTGGGGCACACCTTCATACTGCCGAAAAGAGGCAGAGAGAGTGGCACCAAGCATGATTCGAAAGGTACGACGAGAGAGAAAGCTTTGAAGGAAGAGAGGGAGATTACCACAAAGGCCAAAAGAACGAAGTTGGGACAGAATATGGTATCTCCAAGTCGTGTCATAAGCCTTTTCCAGGTCAAAAAGGACAGCAACAACGGAGGTTTTCGCAGCAAAAGCAGTACGAATATAGACCTCCAAGTTCACCAGGACATCAGTCGTGCTGCAGCACTTGCGAAAACCAAATTGAGGAGAGGTGGTGATGGTGTTCCAAGAACCACATCAGACGGACATTTACCATACGCTACAACAGCTTGCAAACACAACTCGTAAGAGCAATAGGGCGGAAGTCCTTGGGGGACGTACCGAGAGACCCTGGTTTCCAAATAGGGAGTACAACAGCATCGAGCCAGTCCTCAGGGACGGATGACGAAGCCCAGACCTGGTTATACAGATTCAGTAAATACTGAAACGTGCACGGAGGGAGATGGCGAAGCATCTCATAATGAACGTCATCCAAGCCCGCTGCCGTAGATCCGCAGAGGGCCAGGGCAGACCGAAGTTCAGAAAGAGAGAAAGGATCGTTATAGGGAAGGCGGAGAAGAGTGTGGAAATCTAAAGGATAAGATTCAAGGACAGGCTTACAAAGAAGGAAGGATTGAGGAAGATGAGAACCAGAGCTAACAGAAGAAAAGTGGGAACCCAGTTCGGCCGCGACCTTCACTGGATCCGCCACAAGAGTCCCACGGAGGTGGAGAACCGGCGAGACATCTGGAACGAACTTGCCTGCAATCTTGCGGATCTTCTTCCAGATCTGCGGTAGAGGGGTATCGGACGTAATGGTGGAAACATAAGATTTCCAACTCTCACGTTTAGCAGTACGGATGGTCCGTACTGCTAAACGAGGATGGGGAAATGATAACTGTTATGGAGGTCATCAAGAACCTGCCACGTGAAATTTAAGTAGAGGGACGACGAGCAGAGAGAAAGATCAAGACAGGAAAGGGTGCGAGTTTGAGAGTCCACATGAGTGGGCTCACCAGAATTCAGAAGAGATAGAGATGAAGCGAGGACGAACGGTTCGAGAAGACGGCCTCGGGTGTTTGTCAGAACATCACCCCAGAGGGAATGTCGACAGTTGAAATCACCCAAAGGAGCACCGGCTCTGGCAAGGAGTCCAGGAGGTGCTTTAGATCAGGAAGGGAAAGAGGGACATTTGGAGGGAGATAAATGGAACAGACTGTATACCATTTACCCACAAAAACACAGGCAGCAGAACAATGGATAGGGGACGGAAGAAGTAGGGGGACGAAGGGAATATCAGAACGAATTAAGAGAGCAGTAGAGTTATGGGCCCCAGCAAGAGCTGGGGGGGAAAAATAAAGGAATAACCACGAAAGTGACCAGGACGAGCACCAAGCATTGGTTCCTGGAGACAAACACAAAGTGGTGTAAACTGTGTAATTAGAAGCTGGAGTTCATGGAAGTTGGCATAAAATCCACGAATATTCCACTGAAGAATAGACATTATCAAAGAGAAAGGACAGTAACAGAGAACAAGAAAGAAATTAAGGGAAAGAGGAACACAGTTTATTAAAGGATCTCAGGATCAGGGTCAGGATCAGGGTCTGGATCAAGAGCAGGGTCGGCAAAATCAGGATTAGGGGGCATGGGCAAACTTAGTAAGGAGAGAGGGAAGGGAGCGAGAGAACAGACCAGAGGTGGACTGACGGGGTCCGGAGGAGGAGGGGACAGCTGAGAGGGGCAGGCAAGGACAGTTGGAGGAGGGGGGGCAGAAATCAGGGAGTGCACCTCAGGAAGGGCAGCAACAGAGAGGGAATCGGGGGTGGAAGAAACCTCCATATCAGAGACAAGGGGTTCGACTATTGAAATGGGAGGGGATGTAGTGACAAGAGTCAGAGGGAGGGGGCGAGGAAGAAAGCGAAACCTTCTTACCCGCCAGAGAGGAAGAAGGAGAGGAGCCAGGCTTACGTGTCTAGCTCAAAGAGACAGGTGTTCCAGTAACAACGTACCGGGCGACAGACTCAATGGTCTCAGCAGGAGAAGAGGAACGAGAGCTTACAACACGAAGATTGCTGGGAGGATGATGGATATCAGCCTGGACAGACAGGTGGCGTGGAGGGTCAAGAGACTGGGGGGAGGGTCGGGAAGAAAGAGTGGGGGGGGAGATGGGGAAGAAGACAAAGGAGATATGGCGGACTGGATAGGAAGGGGGGAAATCCCAGATGGAGAACCGGGAGGGAGACCATCTGGGACAGGAGGCAAAGGAATAAGGGAGGAGGTGGTGGGTGTGGTCGGGTTTAAGGCCTGGAAACGGTTGTGAGACTAAGGAAGACGGGAAGGACGAGGAGAGGTAGAACGCAACATGCGGGCGTAGGAGACGCCCGCGAAAGGGGTGAGACGGCGAACTTGGCGTCTCGCTTCAGGAAAAGACAGACGATCACAGTGCTTCAAGTTGAGGACGGCTTCCTCGAGTTTGTAGTACATACACGAGCGTGAGAAGGTAGGGTGGGCTTCACTGCAATTGAGGCAGCGAGCCTGGGGAGAAGTGCACTCGGACTTAGAATGACTATCGTCCCCACACAAGGGGCACAGATACACAGTACTGGTGCATTTGAGGACACCGTGCCCGAACTTCCAACACTTATTACATAGTCTAGGAGAGGGAATGTACTCATGAACGGAGCATCTGGCACCAGCAAGAATAATAGAGTGCGGAAGGGTCCTACTATCAAAGGTGATTTTTACAACTCGAAGGGGCTGACGGCGATGACCACGAGGGGGTCGAGTAAACGTGTCCACCTGGAGGACAGAATGGCCTTGGGCTTCGAGGATATGTTTAATATCCTCATGGCAATCGTTGAGGTCCCGAACACCAGTTGCAACATGGTGCGGGAGGAGAACAGTGCCAACACTGGCATTTAACCGAGCGTTCTTGGAGACCCGAACAGGGAGCCGGTCGGCCGAGCGGACAGCACACTGGACTTGTGATCCTGTGGTCCTGGGTTCGATCCCAGGCGCCGGCGAGAAACAATGGGCAGAGTTTCTTTCACCCAATGCCCCTGTTACCTAGCAGTAAAATAGGTACCTGGGTGTTAGTCAGCTGTCACGGGCTGCTTCCTGGGGGGTGGAGGCCTGGTCGAGGACCGGGCCGCGGGGACACTAAAGCCCCGAAATCATCTCAAGATAACCTCAAGAAGGGGTCTCTCCAATGCAGGACAAAGCGGCTAAGCGAGTAGCTGCATCCTGAGAAGGAGCAGCGACGACACGCGTACCGTAACTGGTGGAGTTAAAAGTAACAGAGGCATCTACTGAATTAACAAGGTGTTTATGGAGGGAGAAATCGTCAGGAGGAGTAGAATCCAGATGGTGGAGATCAAAGTATTTAGCCCACGTAGCGGGACCAAACAAGGCGTTGTAAGTAGTATTACGGGAAGGGATCGTGGGAGTGCGGCCGTGGCGGGAACGGCGTTGAGAACCCCCGGAGTTCATGGGGGTAAAAGGCGCAGTAGTCACAATGAGAGACGGAGCCATGCCAGGGAATGAGGTGGTCACCACTGGGGGCTGGGGACTCGACCCTACCGCAGAGGAGGGAGGGGAGCTGAGGGGAGTAGTCAGGTCGTCGGGGCCCAATGCAGCAGGGGCTACAGGGCCTGGTCTTCCAACACAGTCCGACTCGGGGGCTTGGTCGCCCACCCCACGAGCCTGAGAAAATACAAGGGAAACATTATCAGCCATGAAAACGAGGAAAAACTTTCATTCACGAATGTACCCCCACACCCACTATGGAGCCACAATTAGAGGCAGGACACCCAACAAGAAGCTATCGCCGATCTCGCCGGGGCCCCCCAGGGGTGCGTCGTGAGTAAATGCCCCACAAATGCCACCTTAAGAACCGTGAGTCCGTCGAGAGCGGGTTCAGTGACGAAAGAAGGATTGACAATAAAAGGGGTCCCCTCGCTCGAGACGTTGGGTACTACAGTTCTACGGGTGCAAGAGTATGCCTCCTCAAACACCCGAGCGTCGAAACAAAAGAAGGTCGAAAGAATAATCAAAACAGGCAAAAGGTCGGCAGGAAATGACAATTTGATAGGAGAAGAGGGGGAGAAAAATGAAACACAAGTAAAAGGAAAAGGGGCCTGGCAAAATTGGTAAAGGCAGCTGCAGGAGCATAAGGGTGCAAAAGGACAGAGGACTGACCCACGGAGCATCACACTCCGGCAGCTGCCCACCAAGCCCCCTCATGGCGAGAACGAGCCAGACAGTGAGGGGGCCAGGGAGAGCAAGTGGTGTCAGTAGTGGAAGTTGTTGTTAGGAGAGGCAAGTGGTGTCAGTAGTGGAAGTTGTTGTCAGGGGAGGCAAGTGGTGGAAGTTGACAGGGAAGGCAAGTGGTGGAAGTTGGCAGGGGAGGCAAGTGGTGTTAGTTGTGGAAGTTGTTGTCAGGGGGGAAGCAATTGGTATCAGTGGTGGATGCTGTTGTCAAAGGAGGCAAGTAGGGGAAGCTGTTGTCAGGTGGGAGGCAAGTGGTGTCAGCTTGTCAGAGAAGATAAGTGCTGTCAGTTGTGGAATTTGTCAGGGGAGGCAAGTGGTGTCAGTGATGGAAGTTGTCAGTGGTGGAAGTTGTTAAGGGAAACAAGTGGTGTCAGTGGTGGAAGTGTTGTCGTCAGAGGAAGTGGTGGAAGTTGTCAGGGTAGGCAAGTGGTGTCAGTGGTGCATGTTGTCAGGGGAAGAGAGTAGTGTCAGTGATAGACGTTGTTGTCAGAAGATGCAAGTAGTGTCAGAGGTGTTAGGGGAGACAAGTGGTGTCAGTGGTGGAAGTTGTTGTCAGGGAAGACAAGTGGTGTCAGTGGTGGATGCTGTTGTCAGAGAAGGTAAATGGTGGAAGCTGTTGTCAGGGGGGAGGCAAGTGGTGAAAGTGGTGGAAGCTGTTGTCAGGAGGGGGCAAGTGGTGGAAGTTGCTGTCAGGGGAGGCAGTTGGTGTCAGTGGTGGAAGTTGTTGTCAGGGGAGACAAGTGATGTCAGTACTGGAAGTTCTTGTCAGGGGAGGCATGTGACGTCAGAGGTGGAAGGTGTTAGGAGAGACAAGTGGTGTCAGTAGTGGAAGTTGTTGTCAGGGGAAGCAAGTGGTGTCAGTGGTGGATGCTGTTGTCAGGGGAGACAAGTGGTGTCAGTAGTGGAAGTTGTTGTCAGGGAAGGCAAGTGGTGTCAGTAGGGAAAGTGTTGTTTGGGGAGGCATGTGGTGTCAGTGACGGAAGTTATTGTCAGGGGAGGCAAGTGGTGTCAGTGATGAAAGCTGTTGTCAGGGGGGAGACAAATGCAGTGAAAGTTGTGGAAGCTGTTGTCAGGGGGGGCAAGTGGTGGAAGTTGTTGTCAGGGGGAAAAGCGTTGTCAGTGGCAGAAGTTATTGTCAGGGAAGGAAAGTGGTGTCAGTGATGGAAGTTGTTGTCAGGGGAGGCAAGTGATGTCAATTGTAGAATTTGTTGTCAGGGGAGGCAGGTGGTGTCAGTGATGGAAGTTGTTGTCAGGGGAGGCAAGTAGTGTCAGTGATAGAAGTTGTTAGGGGAAGCAAGTGGTTTCAGTGATGGAAGTTGTTGTCAGAGGAGGCAAGTAGTGTCGGTGGTGGAAGTTATTATCAGGGAGAGGCAAGTGGTGTTAGTAGTGGAAGGTGTCAGGGGAGACAATTGGTGGAAGCTGTTGTTACGGGGAGGCAAGTGGTGTTAGTGGTGGAAGTTGTTGTCAGGGGACACCAATGGTGGAAGCTGTTGTCAGGGGGAGGGAAGTGGTGAAAGTTGTCAGATGAGGCAAATGGTGTCAGTGGTGGAAGTTGTTGTCAGGGGAGGCAAGTGGTGTCATTGATGGTAGTTGTTGTCAGGTGAGGAAAGTTGTGTTACTTGTTGTCATGGGAGGCAAATTGTGTCAGTGGTGGAAGTTGTTGTTAGGGAAGGCAATTGGTGTCATTGATGGAAGCTGTTGTCAGGTGAGGTAAGTGGTGGAAGCTGTTGTCAGGAGAAGCAAGTGGTGGAAGTTGTTGTCAGGAAAGGCAAGTGGTGTCAGTGATGGAAGTTGTTAGGGGAGACAGGTGGTGTCAGTGGTGGATGTTGTCAGGGGAGGCAAGTGGCGTTAGTGGTGGAAGTTGCTGTCAGGGGAGGCCAGTGGTGGAAGCTGTTGTCAGGGGGGAGGCAAGTGGTGTCAATGGTGGATGCTGTTGTCAGTGGTGGAAGTTTTCAGAGGAGGCAAGTTGTGTCAGTGGTGAATGTTGTTCTGGGGCCGCGGGGACGCTGAGCCCCAGAACAACTCCGAGGTAATGTAAGGTGGTGTGTGGTGGTTGTTGGTTAAGGTAAGACACTCGCCTGGCGTTCCGCGAGCGCTATGTCATGGGTTCGTATCCTGGCCGGGGAGGATTTACTGGGCGCAATTCCTTAACTGTAGCCTCTCTTTAACGCAACAGTAAAATGTGTACTTGGATGAAAAAACGATTCTTCGCGGCAGGGGATCGTATTCCAGGGACCTGCCCGAAACGCTACGCGTACTAGTGGCTGTACAAGAATGTAACAACTCTTGTATATATCTCAAAAAAAAATAAATAAATAAAAGTTCGGTGTTTTGTTGTTTAAGTATGCTACTGTATTGCATGTTTTTGCTGGATAGCTATGTATGACAGCTTTTGTCTTGGCTGCTATGTATGATGGGCATTGTTTGATCTGATGTCATGGGCATCACCACAATTTGAGCACTTAAGTATTTCTGATTCACATGATTTCATGGGTTGGGTACCTGAGCAGAGTCCACAGCTTATATCCTTAGTATATCCTTGTGAAGTGTGATTGAATTCTTTACATTTAAAGTACTGTATTGAGTTGGTCATTGCATTATGCATCTAGTTTGCGGTAAAAGCCATTTATCCAGACCCGATCAGGTCGAGGGTCGTCTAGGAATGTAAGCAATGCTGTGTCTGTATCACTCGGCTGTCCAATTCTTCACGTGAACTTTTTAACTCCGTAGACTTGAATTTCATCTGCCTGTAATTGTTCTTTGACATCTTCCTTGCTAATTTCGAGGTCATGTTTGATGATACATTTCTTTAAATCTATCACCTAATGATTCCTAACAACATACTTTATTTTCCCAAAATTTCAGTAATGGTAGAAAGCTCTAGTTTCTTGTGGAGATTGTAGTCCACAGCAATTACATTCTTTTGCTTATTTGGCCTAATATCCTGCATTTTAATCTTTTGAGACTATTTGGAATGTTATTGTAAATTATACTGTTTTCTTGTGTTGTCAAAAACACTCCTATCCAGAGTAGCGTAGTCACCAAATGAAATGATAAATGTTTTCAAGCCAGGAGAATTTGACCGACCTTTTTTTTTTTAGTGGATGTGTCATCAGACCATGTGGAGCCGGGATGGCTATTGTTTACCTAATGGTAGTGGCGGCAGTCCACCTCTCGTCTGTTCGCCTTATTGTGATCTCTGCTGTCCAGGAAGGGCCCCTTCTGATCCTCCTCAAAGCATGGGGGAACTATTTTTATCCAAGTGTGTACCAGGTGCCAGCAAATCTCCAAGTTCCTCAACATTGTAAAAGTTTTCAGGCAATGAGACGCCTGGCGTCTCCTCACCCGTCGCCATGTTGCTGGAAAGAGCACCAGCTCTCGTATTTACATGCTCGTAGGTTTGGGCTGGTTAGTCGTCTCCTGCCAGCTCCAGTTTCTTTAATCTTTGCCATGTTATAGGGGATACTGATGTCACTACAGTGATATAGCAGAGATAAACAGGTGATAGATATATCAGTGGTAGTGAGCTGATGATGATATAGTAGTGATAGAAGGTGAAAATTATTTAAGTGATAGCTGATAGTAATTTACCACTTTCACGCCCTCCACGAAATGGACTGGACGGACTTCGACTTTCGCGAGGTGAATTCGACGTTTTCAGGTGACCGAGCGGCAACACTGAAAAGTGCATACTCTTTTCGCTGTCCTGACCTTAATTTTCGATGTACAGATTTCATTTTTGTACCAATGTGTTTGCAATAGAATGATCTATAAGAACATGTGTATATGTCATCAAAGCGTGAGGTAAATCACACAAAAAGCTAAAGAACTACATCGATCACTAGCCGTGAGCTCCAAACAGCGACGAAATGTTTCTATTCTTTTCAGGGTTGTCAACTCCACACTTGTCCTACAGCGTTAAATTTGGTATCACTGTGATCACAATTAAATTCCCTACACGGACATATGCAAATAAATGTAGAATCATGATCGCGGCCCACACCAAGAGTGTGTGAAGTGGGCGATTACACTCGCCGTGTCAACAATACAATAGTCTTTCCACTAAGTTACAATACAATGCCGTTCTCCCAAATAGGCCATGTGCCTATTAGAGAAAACGGAAATTTAATGGCAGACATTTTCATACTATCCCCAAGTCGATCGAATAATTGGATTTTATACAAATATTTTTTTTAATCGTGCGTAAATTTACGACGCTACCGCACCTTGTAATAAACATACCGGTATTTACGCGTCGTTTATTTACGACCCTGGGGCACTAAAGTGATAATTATGTAATATAGTAGTGATGAAATAGTAACAGTAATAGTGAAATGGTGATATTACTGTAATAGTGAGCTGATGATCATATAGGATTAAAAGTAAGCCAAGAATGATACAGCAGTAAGTAAGTAATTATCAAAAGAAGGCACCAAACCGGGAAGGCTATGTAGCACCATCAAATACGTAAAATAATCAGAGGGCGCTAAATATCACCAAGGATGCCAATACGAGAACAAAAACGCATAAGGCGAACGATATCAAAAGTATCCGAGTCACCAAGAATTCTATCGAGGGACAGGTGACCGCAAGGGGCGGTCGGAAAGCAAGACACACGCTCGTCCTGGAAGTCAGGACATTCAAGAAGGACATGCACGACCGTAAGAGGGACAATGCAACTAGGAAAATAAGGAGCAGGGCGGCGCTACATCAAGTGACCATGGGTTAAGCGAGTATGGCCAATACGCAACCTCGCCAGAGCCGTTTCCCACCGCCGGTTACGGTGGAAGGAGGACTGCCACGAGGAAACACAACATTTAAGAGTACGTAGCTTGTTACCAGTAACAGACAACCAAGAAGCCTGCCAACGGGTAAGGACTGAGGAATGGATAACCGGGTAAAAGTCGGAATACGGAATGCCCTTACGAGAGATGGGACAAGAGCGGACAGCTTCCTTGGCGGCAGCATCCGCACGCTCATTTAAAGACACACCAATATGGCTGGGAACCCAACAAAACTCAACCGACTTAAATTTACTGTGCACAAGAAACAGCCAATGCTGGATCTCGACAACCACTGGATGAACCGGATTAAAGGACCCGAGAGCCATGAGGGCACTACGAGAGTCAACAACAACTACAAAGGAAGACTGACAACGAGAAAGCAGGAGACGAAGAGCATAGAGAATAGCATAAAGCTCCGCTGTAAAGATGCTAGTCTCCGGAGGCAAGCGACACATATAAGTGCGATCAGGAAAGAACAGAGTAGCCAACACCGTCCGCTGACTTAGACCCATCGGTGAAGACAGAAACGGAGCGGGAGTGAGAAGAAAAGTGCTCGAGGAAAAGGCGTTTTAGAACCGTAGGAGGGGTAAAAGCTTTAGTGATACGGGTCAAGGATGTACAAAACCGCGAAAGAGGGACCCTCCAAGGGGGCAAAGAAGGAACAACACGAGGAGAAACATCAGAAATACGAACGGAAAGAGAATCCTGCAGGCGAGATAACCGGACAGAAAGAGGGAGGTGGTGAAGAGGAACACGAACCGCAGGAGGGGTAAAAGTTAAAGCACGACAGAGGCGAGAGGAAGGATGTTGCAAGGACCGCGCAAGATAGCGAAGACAGTAGCGATCACGGCGGTCCTGGAGAGACAGGAAGCCAGTGTCAACATACAAGCTAAGGACGGGAGTCGAACGAAAGGCACCAGAACTGAGGCGCAACCCAGTATGGTGCAAAGCATCAAGACGGCGAAGAGTAGAAGGAGAAGCAGACGAGTAAGCAGGGCAACCATAATCGAGCTTAGACAGGACGAGAGAGGAATGTAAAGCAAGGAGAGTGCGCCTATCTGCCCCCCAAGAAGTATGGGACAAGACCCGAAGGAGGGTAAGGGCCTTAGAGCACTCAACACTGAGGTAAGAGATATGGGGAGACCAAGACAAACGAGTGTCAAGGAATAACCCCAAAAGCTTCGCGGAATCTTTGTATTCAAGGGGATGACCATAAAGTGACAAAGAGGGACGAAGAACAACCCGTTTCCGCGTAAATGTCATGGCACAAGTCTTAGAAGTAGAGAACTTGAAGCCATGATCAGTGGCCCAAGACGACACGGCATCAATTGCAAGTTGAAGCCGGCGTTGAAGGAGAGGCGAATCATCACCCTGACAACAAAGGGTAAGATCATCGACATAGAGAGCGGAGAAGACACCAGAAGGAAGAGAGGAAAGAAGACCATTGAGGGCAACCAGAAAAAGAGTAGTGCTCAGAACACTACCCTGGGGCACACCTTCGTATTGCTGAAAAGAGGGAGAGAGAGCGGTACCAAGGCGCACCCGAAAGGAACGACGAGAGAGGAAGCTGCGGAGAAAGAGAGGGAGATGACCACGAAGGCCAAAAGAATGAAGTTGAGATAGGATATGATAACGCCAAGTGGTGTCATAAGCCTTTTCCAGGTCAAAAATTACGGCAACAACGGAGGTCTTCGCAGCAAAAGCAGTACGAATATAGACCTCCAAGTTCACAAGGACATCTGTCGTGCTGCGGCACTTGCGGAAACCAAATTGAGAAGGGGAGAGGAGGTGATGGTGTTCCAGGAACCACATCAGACGAACGTTAACCATACGTTCAAAGAGTTTGCAGACACAACTTGTGAGAGCAATAGGGCGAAAGTCCTTAGGGGAAGTACCCAGAGACCCCGGTTTGCGAACAGGGACGACAACGGCATCGAGCCAGTCCTCAGGGACTGACGACGACTCCCAGATCCGATTATACAGACTCAGTAAATACTGAGACGTGCTCGGAGGGAGATGGCGAAGCATCTCATAATGAATACCATCGGAGCCCGCCGCCGTAGAACCGCAGAGGGCCAGGGCAGAACGAAGTTCAGAGAGAGAGAAGGGATCATTATAGGGAAGCTGAAGATGAGTGCAGAAATCTAAAGGACGAGACTCAAGGACAGGTTTACGAAGAAGGAAAGATTGGGGAAGATGAAGACCAGAGCTAACAGAAGAAAAGTGGGAACCTAGTTCGGAAGCGACCTGCAACGGGTCCGCCACAAGAGTATCATGGAGGTGAAGGACCGGTGAAACATCGGGAACGAACTTACCCACTATCTTGCGGATACGCTTCCAGATCTGGGCCAGAGGGGTTTCGGACGTAACTGTTGAGACATAAGATGCCCAACATTCACGTTTAGCCCTACGGATGGCCCTACGGGCCACCGCACTCGCTTTCCGAAAGAAAAGAAAAGAATCGGTCGTCTGCCTACGGCGGTGCCTCTTCCAGGCTGCACGCTTACAGCGGACAGCCCGAGCACAGTCCGCATTCCACCAGGGAACGCACTTCCGCGGACCCCGAGAGGAAGAGCGAGGAATAGAGCGGAGGGCAGCGTTGAAGACAGTGTCATGAAAAAGGAGGAGAGCGCGAGAGAGAGGCAGAAGGGAGAGGTCAGAGAGAGCAGCACTGAGGGTAAATAGGGTCCAGTCTGCCTTAGCAAACTGCCACCTAGGGAAAGAGAGGGAAGGGCAAAAAGAGAAAAAGGAAACAAGGATGGGGAAATGATCACTTCCATGGAGGTCATCAAGAACCTGCCACGTGAAATCTAAGTAAAGAGAAGAAGAGCAGAGAGAAAGATCAAGACAAGAAAGGGTGCGAGTCCGAGAGTCCAAATGAGTGGGCTCACCAGAATTCAGAAGGGACAGGGAAAAAGAGAGGAGAAACGGCTCAAGGAGGCGACCCCGGGTATTCGTCAGAACGTCACCCCAAAGAGAATGACGACAATTGAAGTCACCCAGCAGGAGCACAGGCTCCGGCAAGGAGTCTAGGAGGTGTTTCAAATCAGGAAGAGAGAGCGGGACACTCGGGGGGAGATAAATGGAACAAACTGTGTACCATTTCCCCACAAAGATACGAGCAGCAGAACAATGGAGAGGCGAAGGAAAAAGCAAAGGAACAAAGGGAACATCAGAACGAATCAGGAGAGCAGAAGAATTAGAAGCCCCAGCAATGGCTGGAGGGGGGGAGAGAAAGGAATAGCCACGAAAACGACCAGGACGAGCACCAAGCATTGGCTCCTGGAGACAGACACAAAGGGGCGAAAACCGCGAAATCAGAAGTTGGAGTTCGAGGAAATTGGCGTAATAACCTCGAACGTTCCATTGAAGAATGGACAACGACGAGAAAAAAAAGGACAAAAAACAGAGAACAAGGAAGAAACAAAGGCGAAAGAGCAACAGAGCACGTTAAAGAATATCAGGGTCGGGATCAGGGTCAGCAAAGTCAGGGTTCGGGGGCATGGGTAAACTGAGCAAAGACGGAGGGAAGGAAACGGGAGAACAGATCAGAGGTGAGCGGGCGGGGTCCGGAGGAGGAGGAGGAGGAGGAAGAGGAGGAGACAACGGAGAGGAGGAGGAAGAGGAGGAGACAACGGAGAGGAGCAGTCAAGGACAGCAGCAGGAACAGGGGGAGTAGAAAGAGGGGAGCGCACCTCAGCAAGAGCAGCAACCGAAAGGGAAGCAGGGGCCAAAGAAACCTCCAAAGCAGGAACAGGGGGCGCAATCACTGAAACGGGAGGGGAAGGAGCAACAGAGCCAGAAGTAGGAGCCGAGGAAGAAAGCGAAGTCTTCTTACCCGCCGGGGAAGAGGAAGGAGAGGAGCCAGGCTTTCGCTTCTGACGTAAAGAGACTGGTGTCCCAGCAACTACGTACCGGGCAACGGATTCCAGTGTCTCAACAGGAGAAGCCGAACGAGAGCACACACGACGGCCGTTAGGAGAGCGATGGACATCTGCCTGCACCGACAGGCGGTGGGGAGAGCCGATAGATGGAGGAAGAGGATGGGAAGGAGGATCGGAGGGGGACGAGGAAGAAGACACAGGAGACACGACAGACCGGGTAGAAGGAAGGGGAACCCCAGACAGAGGACCAGGAGGAGGACCCTTCGGGAGAGAACCCAAAGGAACAAAGGAGGGGGCAGTGGGCGCATCAGGGTCCAAGGCCCGGAAACGGTTGTGAGTCTGAGGAAGGCGGGAAGGACGAGGAGAGGAAGAGCGCAACACGCGAGCATAAGAGATATTAGCAAAAGGCGGGAGCCGGCGAACCTGGCGTCTCGCCTCAGGAAAAGATAAACGCTCCCGGTGCTTCAAGTCGAGGACGGCTGCCTCAAGCTTGTAATGGACACACGCACGGGAGAAGGTAGGATGGGCCTCACCGCAGTTGAGGCAACGAGCCTGGGGAGAAGTGCACTCCGACTTAGAGTGACCTTCACTCCCACACAAAGGACAGAGAGAGACAGTCCCAGAGCAGCGGAGGGCACCATGCCCAAACCTCCAGCACTTGTTACAAAGTCGAGGAGAAGGAATATACTCCTGGACAGAGCACCTAGCACCAGCAAGAATGACAGAGGATGGAAGGGTCCTACCATCAAAGGTGATCTTCACAACGCGAAGGGGTTGACGGCGACGACCCAGGGGGACGAGTAAACGAGTCAACCTGGAGGACAGAATGGCCTTGGGCATCAAGGATATGCCGAATATCATCGTGGCAATCCTGCAGATTCCGAACACCGGTTGCAACATGGGGTGGAAGGAGAATAGTGCCAACACTGGCATTCATCTGAACGTTCTTGGAGACCCGAACAGGGATCTCGCCAAGGCAAGATAAGGCAGCCAAGCGGGAAGCCGCATCCTGAGAAGGAGCAGCAACGCCACGTGTACTGAGACGAGTGGGGTTGAAAGTAACAGACGCATCCACAGAATCTACAAGATGCCGATGGAGGGAGAAATCGTCAGGAGGCGCAGAATCAAGAGGGAGGAGATCAAAGTATTTGGCCCATGAAGCAGGACCAAACAAGGCCTGATAAGCATCAGCACGGGAAGGAATCGAGCGAGTGCGGTTGAGGCGCGAACGGCGTTGAGAACCCCTAGAGAGAGAGGGGTCAAAAGGCGCAGTAGTCACAACAAAAGACTTAGCCACACCAGGGGACGAAGTGGTCACCACCGGGGGCTGGAGGCTCGACCCAACCAGAGGAGGGAGGGGAGCTGGGGGAAGAAGTCAGGACGGTCAAAGGAGGAGCAAGGTCGGGGCCCAACGCAGCGGGAGCTACAGAGCCTGGTCTTCCAATACAGGCCGACTCGGGGGCTTGGTCGCCCACCCCACGAGCCTGAGAGGGTACAACGGAAACATTCAACGACATAGAGACGAAAAGTGACAAATTCACCCACGAATGTGCCCCCATACCCACCATGGAGCCACAATTAGAGGCAGGACACCCAACAGGAAGCTATCGCCGATCATGCCGGGGCCCCCTAGGGGTGCGTCGTGAGTATACGCCCCACAAACGCCACCTTAAGAACCGTCAGTCCGTCGAGATCGGGTTCAGCGACGAAAGGGGGATTGACAATAAAAGGTTCCCCTCGCTCGAGACGTTGGGTACTACAGTTCTACGGGTGCAAGAGTATGCCTCCTCAAGCACCCGGGCGTCAAAATAGAAGAAGTCCAAAGAAATAATCCAAAACAAGCAAAAGGTCGGCAGGAAACGACAAGCAGATAGGAGAAGAGGGGGGAGAAAAACGAAACATAAGGAAAAGGAAAAGCGATCCGGCACATTTGGAGAAGACAGCAGCATGAGTGCAAGGCCAGAAAAGGACAGAGGACTGCCCAACGGAGCATCACACTCCGGCAGCCGTCCACCAAGCCCCCTCACGACGCCAACGGGCCAAATGGGGAGGGGGTTGTTGGATATTTCCAACATCGAATACAGCATTGTTGTATTCTCATTACTTATTACTAACCATACTAAATATTGTAGTAAGTAAAATTAACAACTCGTAGAATTCTCATGTACTAATAATTCATCTGTGCATTAGGCTAGAATTCTCACGTCACCTGACGCCAGTATTGCGTCAGATTTCTTTACAGTAAAACACATTATATTCAATTTGTGTGAGAATTAAATACGATTCTCCATAATTAAAGCATTCTGTATGACAACTGATTGCAGACGAATTGTTCTCTAACTAAAAGCCTAATAGAGCGTTAGAATCATAGCGTCTACCTCGCGATAGAGTTAACGTCATCAATGAATGCCATGGGGAGACATTAATTCCTCTCCCTTATATATTTACTATTCTTAAATAGTTAAATAATAATATTTCGTTCCTCTAAATAATAAACCCGTCCAGTCTTTAAAGTTTCAAGCGCGAATGCGAGAAATATTAATGTTCGTGACAATAATTTGTGTTATGAACGTCGACTCGGCGTGGGTTGGAGGGACGCCACCATCCTCAGTACGCGGACACGTGCAGAGCCGAAAGGAGGCAGAACTGTGCCTACCGTACTCATAAAAGACGCCATTGCCCAGCAAATCGGGCGGGTGTTATTCATCCTCAGATGAAAGCCGCCACTGTGAGGCGTGAACGACCTTGCAGATAATATCTTCAACTAGTGCTGGTGTTAAATGAGGGACCCCTAGACTTGGTTCCTGACGACACGTGATCAGCCAGCTTGAAACGCATCACAATCCAGGATAGGTTCACCGGAGCCTGGGATGCGAAATTACGGTAATCTTAATACTTATACAGTGCCCACAGCTAAGTACCCTTTATTTGATGCATCATTTACAGGTCTAATAATAGCGGGGTGATTGTTCGTCAAGCAGCGGCGGGATAACACCTAATAACAGGTGATTAGAATTCCATCTGTAGATATTAATAATTTTGAATATGAATTGAGTAGTTAAATCAATTGCTACTGGTAGTTATTTATCTTGCAGCTCGAGAGACGAATTCCTCATGCTGTCTTCTCCATGTTAACCGTACCATTCGTCAGTGTACCAGACTTGGAGATTATGAGGACTTCCAGGGTTATCTAAAGGAATCTGCTACAAGCTAAGGCTTATTTCTTTTTATCCATTTCCTTGCAATTTGATGTATTCAGAATGTTTGATATTAATGTGTAATTTACTGTAACTCATTACTATGCTCATATTCATGTTCTTCTTTATGTGAATGATATTATATTCAGCATTATTTATAGGATTAGATTATTATTAATTGAATTAGTGAACGAACCACACTGATTCCTGGACGTACTTACCTCCAGTAATAACCCCCCAATGTAGGTGTTTGAGGTTTGTTTCTTTAATAATACAGCCCATTAATTATTCTTATGATCATACTTTCTAGTTATATCCATAGTCACTGGTTTTCTCTAGAATTTTATCTAATGATCTGAAATTCTCAGTTTCCCTCTTTACTTTAAAAGCGGGTGGTCCTTCGTAATTTAATTTACTACTTTAATTATTAATTAATCAGAATCAAGCCCAAATATCCCACAGGGGTGATACAGCAGTAATAAGTCAGGTAGAAATAATGACATGTTGATATAGTGGTGATAGTGAGGAAATTGTGGTGACAGTGATGGAGATATAGCAGATTGAGATGCAGGTAATGGCAAATAATAATTTTTATTTACTTTTTATTTATTTACATACAAGGCACATTGGATTTGTGAGAATACATAACACTGGTGTTCTTACATTCTTGCAAAGCCAATAACATGCATAGTATTTTGGGCAGTGCACACATACATACAGAGGATACAAGAAGAATGTAGGATTTATAGGCGAGGAAAGTACTATGTTTAAAGCCACTAATATGCAGAGCTAAAGCCACTAATATATGCATAAGGTAGAAAAACTTAAAACTAAAGAACTTAAAATTAAGTGAGATCAAAAGCAAAACTGAATTGAAAAAGGGAAATAGAAACAATGACAATTATTACATGGTGATGGTTGAGGTTATCTCGAGTTGATTTCGGGGCTTTAGTGCCCCCGCGGCCCGGTCCTCGACCAGGCCTCCACCCCCAGGAAGCAGCCCATGACAGCTGACTAACTCCCAAGTACCTATTTACTGCTAGGTAACAGGGGCATGGGGTGAAAGAAACTCTGCCCATTGTTTCTCGCCGGCGCCCGGGATCGAACCCGGGACCAACGGATCACGTATCCTGCGTGCTGTCCCACTAGGCCAGCCGGTAATTGCATTAGCAGAAATTCTAACAGAACAGATTAATTTTTACAGAATAAACAAAATGAAATTTTTTGTTAAAAAATTTGTACACGGCAGATAACAGCAGTTGTATGGGTTCTGTAATTAGTGTTCAATAACAGCAAAATATAGGTTGAAATTTAAGAAGTACGGTACATTACACAAGGTAGGTTATCAGGTAACTATTAGTTTCTCTCAAACTGATTGAGAGAGGGACAGTCTTTGATGTGATTAGGGAAGCCACTTCACACTTTGGGACCCTTGATTTACAGAGCATTTCTAAATAGATACTGTATTTGTTTCTAGTGTGATGCCCATGTGTTCTGTTACATGGAAGTGCTCTCCCATGTAACAGAACTAAAGCACTTCCTCTTCCTTCCTTCCTCTGCCCAATCTAAAGCACTTCCTCTAGGAAGTGCTTTAGATTGGGGCATTGCAGTTCAGTGTTTTATATATACTATACACACAGTACACTTGAGAGGATGTGCAGTGACTTAAACATCAAACATATTCAAAGATTTAAGTGAAGGGACGAGTGCTGCCTGGGGCTCAAGTTCATTACTGATCTAATTGCTGTTTTGTGTTGAGTATTGATGGTGATATACAACCCATCCTCCTGTTTAGATAATATAAAAACTAATATAAATATTCCTAGGCATAATATAGCACACATATGTACTATATTAGGCCTCAGATATCGTGTATTAGACCTAGGAAGGTTAGGTTAGTTTAGTTTGTCAAAGCAACACAAGTAAAAAATTGTTTTGCAGTTTGTCCAATGCAATGGTTCAGATTTACATTTTCTAATTTCGTTGTACATTGGTATTTGATCCTCATCGTTACTGTCTTTACATCGCTAGGTACTTGTTACATCGTTATGTACAGACAAAACAGGAGGATGGGCTGTGATATAGCAGTGATGGTGAGGCAGGTGCAGTGATGGTGAAATAGCAATGATAGTGAGGCAGGTGTGGTGATAGAAATGATGGTAAGGAAAGTTAAAATGATGCAAACATGAAAGTTTCATGGGATTAGTGTGACACATGAAGGATGATGACACTGATGCAAGATTATGAAGACAAAGGAATGGCAGAACAACACCCAAGTCCACCACTGGAATGATGATGACTGCCTTGTGCTGGTTCTGAGGATCAAAGTCCCCAGAGCCCGGTCTCAGACCAGGCCTCCTAGTTAACAAGAGTGATGGTGAAGGTTGGTAGTACTATAGTGTGAACTAGTATGACAGCACAATACCACAGTCCACTACAGTCACTTCTGTGATTTTAGAGTGACTGACTGCTTCCCTCACCACATCCAGGCCACTCACCACCTTACCGAAGATATCTGAATACATCTCCCATTCATTATTGTCAATGGTGGTGATGGCAAACTGGGTACTTCGAGCCCCCTGGGGATTACACGCAGGCCACACAGTTCCTGCCTTGTATGACTCCCAGTACTTACACTCTGCTCCCTCTATGTTAGGCAGCAGCGGGGCTCCTCCCTTACCATCATTACTCTCATAATCTCCACCATACACATATTCCCCTACTTCACCCTTGCCCACCACCTTCAACAGTTTAGTGTTGAGGTAGGTGTGGCCCCGCTGGCCTGTACACAAAAACACAAACTGTCTGGACAAACCAACATCATGTTTCAGCTGGATGGTAACCCTCCCTCTTGTTGATCCCGCCCACCCAAGGTCCAGAAACACAAGGGGGCAGGACGGGTTCATCAGGCCAACAATCTCACTCTCCTGCAGAAAATCAAATAAATCATACTTATAACTGTACAATAAAACATTATATTAGTAATTCAAACTCAGTAAATCAGTAATGTCAATAATGTTAAGATACAAAAGAGTAACCTGAAGGGTGTGGGCATAGGCAGGCATGGGCTGATGCATGAGTGGGTGGAGGTACAGTTTTCCATCTTGTAAAGTTATCCTTGCTGAGCGGCAGCCATCTTGGTCTTGCTGGACAGCCAATACCCGACCAGCCTCCACCAGCCTCTTGACCGGCTCACTCATCCTGCGGAGGTCATCAACCTGTGGACATAAGGTAACACTACAGGTGCATCAAGAAGAATATAAGATGGGAACACTACAGATGTTAATAGAACATAAGATATGAACTCTTCAGATGCTCATAGAAGAACATAAAATGTGAACAATGCAGATACTTCAAGTAAATATGCAAAACAAACATATCAATTAAATTGTGACACTAGCTTTCCACATATGTCAGTTGCTTAACCACTGTGAAGCACTGAGTTTATTGTGAAATTCCCCCATGCGCATGACATCAAATGTTCCAAAAAAAAATCATTTTTCTTTGTAAAATGATAAATTCCCTTCCCTGAACATGTCTATGTAAAAATAAATACCAAATTCCACTTACTTTGGCTGTGGGGACGTGGACAAGGTGCGCTGAGACATCATCAGGGGCTGGTCGCCCGTGCGTGACATGCCCAGACACGGTCGCGTGGGCCACTCAAGACCCGGGTGTTGCCACAAATATATTTTCAATTATCTGTTCTATATATTTCCAATCTGTTTTATTTTTTTTATCGTATATGATGCATATTTGTGTCCTTTACAATATGTATACAGTAGAACGTTCATAATGTTCCATGGAACTGTGATACATGTATCAGTAATGTGTCCACAATATATGTTTATTGTCGCAAAAGTACTTGATAAAAATATATACGCAAAAATATTTACTTGTTAAAAATTCACTAAAATTACAATATGTACAGTTTCACACACTATTTACACAGTAACACACTGTATTACACACTCAGTACTTCAGAAGTGAGTAATAATCAACGAAGTAGTCCTTGGCAGACAGCGCGACTTCGCTCTCGTTGCACAAGGTACAGATATATATTCGCTTCCTGTTTCTTCATTCTGTGTGCTTGCAAATAATGCACTCACATACACCCTTGACTTTAGTACCTGTATGTGGTATGTAACCAAGCTTGTAAAGCGTAAGGTAGTCTTGAAAAGATTATAGGAAAAGATCAATTTGTAAGGCAGTCGTGAAAGATCGCTTTGTAAGGTCCCACGCAGGAAGATATTCAGCCAGCCTCGAAGAGTGTCCGTTCGTCTGGAAGAGATTCAGCTATTCTTGAAAATATCTATGGAAAACACCACATGGAAGCCACTAACACTGTTCATCTATGCTACTGGTATCAGATGCCTCATCACTGAATGCAGAAAACGATTCACCTATGTATCATCTATATAAATTGAAAATAGCATAGGTGAGCAAGGGTGGTGCTCAGAGCTACAATTGGATACGCTAACTGTATCGTCCTCATGGGTGCTGTATCACTTGCATCTGACCTTTGTGTTAGGTCCTTATTGCACCTAGCTTCACCAATAGTATGACCCTTGTGTTCTTTAACCCTTAAATGGCACATGGCTATATACCATTTGACACCCATAGGCGCATACAAAAAAAAAATATTTTTTTTTCTTCCTAACCTGTTAATTTGTGTTCACTGATCATGGGAAAAATAATAAAAAAATCGTAAGTGGTATATATTGCCCGCTATGGGGTGGGGAAGTCTGGCAAAAAAACAGGCACTAACTCAAGAGTGCGTCCCAGGTGGTCTGTTTCTCGCCAGCTGTCAGGCCGGAGTTGCCACAAAGAGATAATTACCTAATTATATCAATGTCTCTGATTGATTTTTTGTAGTTTTTTTGCTGTAATATTATTCAATAGTGTGTAGTGTGATATTTTATATAATAAAATGAGTGATTCATCGCTGTACTCAAAAAACCAGCGTTGAATGTAATGAAACACCATTTTCTGGGTGAGTCCCGGAGGCTCCCCGGAGCTATCCCAGGCTGATATGCTAATGTCAGACTTTGGCATCAGTCATGTGTATGGAGTTCTTAGGCCTACCGGGGACCACGGCCAGAACCGGGCCCCCTCAGAGAGGCAAGGGGAACAATGGCTTATAGAAGCCCCCGTGTAGTTGGAAGCATTCTATGTCTGCCATCGACCGGAACAGGCACCCAGAAAGGTAAGCGCCCCAAAACAAACCCCTATTCTGGTTAAAATTGCTACCTAAAACCGAACTAGTGGATAGAACTCCCCAACCGAAAACAAGCAAACTAGTGTGACGTCACACACTGCCGCGCCGCTGTCTGCGCAGCTCCCCCCTCCCCGGGAGGGGGAAGGGGGAGCCCCAGACCCCCGCGCCGGCTACCCACACCTCAGTTCTTGAGGCTGGATGTCAAAAACGCGAAAAACCGCCGACCGGAGGGAGGGAGGGATGCCGGGGAGCCTCCGGGACTCACCCAGAAAATGGCGTTTCATTACATTCAACGCTGGTTTTCTGGGGGGAGCCCCGTCGGCTCCCCGGAGCTAACTACCCACAGACAGAAAAAGAGGGACTTACCCGGGAGGCGGTCGTCGCTCACCCCTCAACTCGAAGCCGAGACAACTGGCTGCAACCGCCGACTCAAAGCAACACAGGCCCGACGAGGCCCAGGGACATTCACAAGGTAACGAGCAGCCAGGACTCTGTTCAACCGCCAAAATCCCCGCGCCCGAATATCAGACCAAGACATATTCCCAAAGACGGCAGCAAGAGCCGCGAACTTACGAACGTCATGGGCACGGGAATAGACCGCAGGCTGGCTGGACCTAATAACCCTGCGGACGACCTGAGAGACCCGAACCCGCGAACAGGGAAGAAGGGAAACCGGATCAACCCACAGCGCGTCCCCGGACACAGAAGCTGTGGCGTGCAAATAACGGCGAAGCGCCGCAACCGGACACAAAACATGATGCACCCCCGGCCTGACCAACCAAGCATCAACCACCCATGGACCCCTCCGGAACGCAGCAGTCTCATTCTTCGCCAGAAAAGAAGGAGACGGCTGCAAACGAACAAAACTATCACCACGACCAAAAGAGCAGAAACCCCTGTGCCGGAGGAGAGCATGAAGCTCCCCTACCCGACCCCCAGAGGCATAGCCAACAAGAAAAGTGCCTTGGAAAAACAATCCTGGACCGAAGGGGCCACAACGAAACGAGGAGATGAAAGGGAAGCGAGCACTCTGTCCAAAGACCAGGACGGCTCAGGCGACGCATGAGCAGGCCGGAGGTGAAGCAATGCACGAGACAGCTTGCGAAGCGGCGCAGACGTAACATCGATACCGAAAGCAAGCTGAAGCGGCTCCGCCAGCGCCGCACGATACGAAGCGGACAGTGTTAGGCATAAGATGACGGTCCTGAAACAACCACGAGAGGAAGGACAAGACCACCCGAACAGACAAGGAGCTAACACGACGAAGACGCAAAAAGAAACGGAAGGACCGCCAGGAAACTTCATACTGCCGCCGAGAAGAAGCCCTCAGGTGGGACACCAACAAGAAGGCCACCTGATCACCATAGAGTTGATGATAGACTCGAGTCAAAAAAACCATACGCGAAGACTCGAGGAGAAGATCGAACCAGCTATGTGACGTACCGGCCCGATCTGCTGAAAGAGGCGGAGCCGCGGGAAAACCCTCGGGTTCGGACACCGAGCAACCAGCGCCTGAAACCAAGGCTGGGCCGGCCACCAAGGGGCCAGAAGGACAACTCGCCCCCGGTAAGTCTCTAAGCGAGTCAGGACCTGAAGCAACAGCCGAACCGGGGGAAAGAGGTACAGGAACCCCCACCTCGACCAGTCGAGCCGAAAGGCATCGACCCTGACGGCCTCGCAATCGGGGAAGGGCGCCGTATAAACGGGAAGACGCCGCGACCACGCCGACGCGAAGAGGTCCACTTCGGGGCGCCCGAACGTCTGGCAAAGCCAACGGAAGGACTCGTCGTCGACCGTCCACTCCGTGGAGAGGGGAACGAAGCGAGACAGGGCGTCGGCCAAGACGTTGGACATGCCCCGTACGTGAACCGCCAGGAGAGCCAAACCCCGAGAACTCAGCAGACGAGTCACCCGAAGCGACCAACCCCAAAGAGACAACGACCGCATCGAACCCCCGCGGTTCAGGCAATGAACCACCGGAGAGCAGTCCGAATGGAGCCGAATCGTCGATCCGTGGGCCACCCGAATCCTCCCCAGAGCAAACCACACTGCCGCGAACTCCCGCACCGTACTGTGAGCTCGACGGAAGGACGGATCCCAACGCCCCTGGCCGGCCTGGTGAGCACTGGTCACAAAACCCCAGCCGAGAGACGACGCATCCGTGTACACATCGAGCGCGGGCTCGGGTAGGCGCCAAGGCACTGAACCCCGAAAAACCCGAAGAGGAAGCCGGTGACGCAGCAACCGACGCAAGTCCCCCGGGGGTCGAACTCTGCGATCGCGAGAGAGGCGGAAGGGGGAACCCCGAAGGAACCAGAACAGCCGTCGAAGCCAAACCCGACCCGGCGGGTAGACCACCATCGCGAAGTTCAGGCTCCCGCACAGCCCCTCGAGCAACCGCCGGGTGACCCGAGGGCCCTCCAGAAACAGACGAAGGCGGGACCGCAGCCGCAGGAGAGACTCCGGAGGGAGAGACAAGGAGGCGGTTCGAGAGTCCCACACGAGACCCAGCCAAGTCCGAACCTGAGAGGGAACCAGATGGGACTTCCTCCAGTTCACCAAGAACCCGAACCCGGCGAGCTGGGAAAGAACCAAATCCCTGGCTAGCAAGCAAGCTGACTGGCTGGGAGCCCAAACCAGCCAGTCGTCGAGGTAGGCCAACACCCGAACACCTAGGAGACGCAAACGAGCCACCACAACCCGTGTAAGGCGTGTGAACACGCGAGGTGCCAGGTTCAACCCGAACGGGAGACAACGAAAGCGGTAACTCAGACGCCCCACTACAAAACCGAGCCAGTCCCTGAACCGCGGATGAATCGGGACATGCCAATAAGCGTCCCGGAGGTCCAGGGACACCATCCAAGCTCCCGGCTCCAAGAGGAGCCGAACCTGAGACAGCGTAGTCATCCGAAAGGAGGGGCAATGAACCCAGGGGTTCAGACGGGACAAGTCCAGAATGAACCGCAGGTCCGCGCAGTCCCGTTTCGGAACCGGAAACAGACGGGAAACCCATCTGAGGGACGACGTCGTTTCGACGACGCCCAAGCGTACCCACTCCAAGACGACTCGACAGAGCGCAGGGGAAGAAGCCTGCCCTGCCAGCCCCGACCCCCCAAAGGGGGGAGGGGCCACCCAACGCCACCGCAGGCCGCGAGACACGACCCGAAAGGCCCACGAATCGTGGGACCAGGCGCGGGCGAACAGCGCAAGCCGCCCCCCCATCGCCCCGTCAAGGGGCAAACCGCGAAAGGGCCGGCGACCCTTACGAGACCCAGAACCCCGCACAGCGCGAACACCGCGCCGACCAGACGAGGGAGGGTCCGCAGGAGGAGCCAACCCCAAACCTGACACCAGAGGCCTACCACGACGAGAGGAACCCCGAGCCCTGGCACGACCTTTCCGGGAAGACCCACCCCGGGACCCCCGGAAAACCAACAAGTCCGACATCGGACGACAAGCCGCCGACGCAGCCTGAATAAACTGCGCCACGGCCGACTCCCCAAACAGGAGAGGACAAAAAGGTGAAGAACGCCTAAGAGCCAGAGCCCAAGCAGATTCCACGGAGGAACCCAGCACCGCCTGCCGACACGCGAGACGGGAAGCATAGAACAGGGAAACCGCATCCCGCAAAATCGGCGTGAACAGCTTCAACAAGGCAGCCGACGAACGCGCAGCCGAGGACAAGGTGCCGGACCCCGGGACGGACCCAAGCGTCCCCACATCCTCCACGAGCCAATCCGAAGACAGCTCCAGGAGGGAAAAGAACCGCAAGGCCGAACACAAAAGGCCCCGAGCGCGCAAGTCCTCCGCCACGAGCGCCGCCGAAAGGGAGGGAACCTGCACATGGAGCTGAATAACGCCCACATCGCGGGGAAGGGCAGGGGCAAACAAGCACTCATTCAGGTACTCAAGTTCACCCCCCAGGAAAACCTGAAGCACCGTGGAAGCTTCCCGCCACTCCAGCGTGCGGGAACGACAGAAGGAATGCCAGGAATCCAGACCAAACAAGGGGCAGTCTGCTAGCCAGGACGACTCCGGAACCTCGTAACGGAGCCAGAAAGGGAACGAAGTCCCAAACCTGAACGTGGACGGATCCATTTCCGAGGCATAATCCGGGTCACGCAGGAGGTAAGCTGCAAAGGCCGCTCGCACCACACCAGGTTGGATGCGATAAGCCGAAAACCTCCGGAAGGACGGAACCGACGTACCCGGGGGAACACGGAACCGAACCCGGGGAGGGGCCGACACCAAATCCAACTCGTACGCAGAGGGGGGAAAGAAAACCCCACTCCTTGTAACAATAAGCCCCGCTCAGTGGGAAGAAAAACCCAGGCGGGGTCCAGCGGGGCCCAAGGCCCCCAAGTCAGCCCCTCCCCAGCCTCGAGGTCCGTCACCACAGGACCCGAGGCCGAGTCCTCTCCCCAAGCCCCGACCCCACAAGACAAGGACGGAGCAGCCGGAAAAGCTGGAGGAAGGGGGGCCCACTGGTCAGACCCTGAAGCTTCGGCCGGGAGACAAGACTCGAATGCCTCTGCCGCCCCCCCGGAAGGGGCAACCCCCGAAGCTGCCCGAGTCTCGAGATCAAGTAACCCCTGCTCCGACCCCGAAACCCTCAGACGCTTCGGGGCCGGAAGCAGGGGCGGGGGACCAGAACGAACAGAAGGGGAAGGACGAGGAGGTGCGGACTGAACCAGGATCGAAGCGACCCCCACCCAAGTCCGGGTCTCGAAAAGCAAAGCGGGGCAGCCCCGGGGCATCCGGGGAAGCAACCAACCGAGCGCGTTGCAACAGACGAAACCTAGACTGCAACGCACGTGCCGCCTGTACCCGAATAGAATCATCAGAGGATTGGGTAAATTGAGTCACAAGCAAGCAGCAACACTCACAGGACTCAGGGTCGAAAGTATCACCGACCCAACAGGCAGCGTGGCAGAGGCAAAAACAATGAGGGTCACCCTGAGACAAGGGGACCGAGCAACCCTCAAACTCGCACACAGCGAGTGGGGACTCCGGGGTCACATCCATCGGACCCACGCGCCCCCTAGGGGATTCCCAGGGTCCTGAGCGTTTACTTTAAGAGGACTCGCGCTCAGGTAGTCCCAGGCAGGGTGCTGCAAACCGGCGCCCAAAACTACCAAGCAAACTTCTAAAGCTGAACCCCAGGGACGTGTACACTCACGGGGACCTAGCAGGGGGCGCCACCGAGGAGAACAGTGGAAGGGCAAAAACAAACTGAATAAAATGACAGAACCCCCCACCAGGCAAAAACAAAAAGAAAAACAAAACCCCGCAAGAGGACAGCGAACCCCAAGGAACAGAGCCGGCCGCGATGTCGGGAAATACAAGCTGAGCAGCACCCTGCGCCCCTACCAGTGCAAACTGCCTCTTACCTGCCGGTAACAAGGGAGAACAGAACACCCAAGAGCCCAACAGGCGGCCGAAAAACCGAAAGGTAAAACGGACCAGCAGAGGCAGACCCCGAGGAGCCTGTGGAAGGTGGCCCCAAGCCCCAAGGGCAGTACTTACAGGGCACCTAGGGAAGGCAGCCCTAGGCGCATGCAGCCCGAGTACTGAAGATAACTCCTGGCTCTCGCACCCACAAAACTAACACCACACCAAAGCACAGTGCAGTAGCGACACCGGAGCCAGAGCACACGACCATCGCCTATAGCATCAGCCTCAAGAACTGAGGTGTGGGTAGCCGGCGCGGGGGGTCTGGGGCTCCCCCTTCCCCCTCCCGGGGAGGGGGGAGCTGCGCAGACAGCGGCGCGGCAGTGTGTGACGTCACACTAGTTTGCTTGTTTTCGGTTGGGGAGTTCTATCCACTAGTTCGGTTTTAGGTAGCAATTTTAACCAGAATAGGGGTTTGTTTTGGGGCGCTTACCTTTCTGGGTGCCTGTTCCGGTCGATGGCAGACATAGAATGCTTCCAACTACACGGGGGCTTCTATAGGCCATTGCTCCCCTTGCCTCTCTGAGGGGGCCCGGTTCTGGCCGTGGTCCCCGGTAGGCCTAAGAACTCCATACACATGACTGATGCCAAAGTCTGACATTAGCAAATCAGCCTGGGATAGCTCCGGGGAGCCGACGGGGCTCCCCCCAGAAATATAGTGTGCATATTGTTGATTCAATTATGTTCATCAAACAGTGAACAAATACTTTGTCGGTATTACACTATATATACAGGTTATATATAAGTATCTGCATGTTTTGTTCACCATAACGAACCACTAAGTTGCTATTTTGAGTCAAAAAGTAACGAGGAGTGACCACTACACACCAGCCAGCCACTCACGTCCCTCCCTCAAAACCTCACTCGCCCACATTCTCCTCCCACCATACTGTTTTTTGCTTTTATATACAGACAGTTATATATAAGTATTTACATGTTTTGTTCACCATAAACTGTACAACTAAGCTTGTATGGTGAGTAGAAACACAAAGACATAGATATTCACACAGTCAGCTGGTGTCTGCTGCCTCAAGCCAGACGCACTAATATTTTCTCATCCAACAATACTGTTTGTGGTGTTATTACGCCAATATACACACATTATATATAATATTTACCTGTTTTATTCACCATACTTTGTATAAGTAAACTCGTATGGGCGCCCAAAGACCATCGTGGTCACCAGTAAACAACATGATAAGGTCGTGCATACGACGCACCGCCCCTCGCCAAATGGCGGCTCCCAACCTACTCTTCTGGCTGTTTATACCCTCTATACACGTTATATATAGGTATCTACATTTGTGTTTACCATAGCGAATCACTAAGCTAGTATGGTGAGTGCAGTTAATAAAAGGTGGCCACACACAGTCAAAAGGACAACGCCACTAAACTCCCGTCCCACAGCATTACTTCCTCCCTCCATGGAGCACAGCACTAAATATCACCACAATCCTGCTATTATCAGAACCCTGGTCAGTTTTATCACAGGGGTCTTCTGTAATAATATCATTGCTACATAATAGCATGAACAAGTAAATTATGGCATTTTTAGGCGATGCTGTGGTCACAAGCTGAACAGCAGTGCTGTGAGCTCATGCTGCGTGCGTCAGGCTTGGTAGCTCACTCAATACTGAGGCCCCTAACAGCTGGGAATTTGGCCCACGAATTTTTAAAAATGGCGTCTGTTTACAAGAGCCCTGATGAAGGAGTAGTGAACCCCGTGTATCCGCGAGCCGTTTAAATCTAGCGTAGTACTCCAAAGCATCATATGATGCGATGCGCAATTTACTGCAAGTCGGTCAAAGCATCATATGATGCGATGCGCAATTTAAGGGTTAAACAATAAGGTTTGAATTTCTCCGACACAATGGGATCTTTCAACCCTGCGTCGGACAGGTGTTTGGGAGTCAGAGGCTGGTGCCCCACCCGTGGTTGCTCACTCGGTACAGTACTAACCCAGCCAGCAGCCCTAGGGCATTCTGGAAATTTTTTCCAAAATGGCTGCCTCTCACTGGAGGTCCTACGAGTCCATTTCGTACACAACCAACCATGCACACATTTAGAATGGGTACGAAAAAATCAAAAGGAGTTTTCTCAGTTGGCGCAGTTTCCCACCGACCGAGAATAATCGGTTGGCACAGTTCAGTGGTTAATTTAGAGACTACTTGTGGTCGATGTCGAACCCATTTATGTGGTGACGACTTATACTGAATTTTGTAACTAGCTAATCAAGATTGTAACTTGCTTAGTTAAATGAATTGTGGGGTTCAGTCCCTGAGCCCATTATGTGCCTCTGTAACCCTTTCCACTACCGCCTACAAGATGGATATGGTGTGCATAATAAATGAACTAAACTAAAAAAAAATATCAAAAGAATGCATCAAGTTGGAAAGACTATGGATCAGTAAAAGAAGGCATCAAACTGGGAAGGCTATGTAGCACCATCAAATGTGCGGGATAATCAAAGGGCGCTAAATATCACCAAGGATGCCAACACGAGAACAGAAAACGCATAAGGCAAACAATATCAAAAGTATCTGAGTCACAAAGAATACGATCGAGAGACAAGCGACCGCGGGGGGCGGTCGGGAAACGAGACACATGCTCGTCCCAGAAGTCAGGACATTCAACAAGGATATGCACGACCGTAAGAGGGACAATGCAATTAGGACAATAAGGAGCAAGGCGGTGCTCCATCAAGTGACCATGAGTTAAGCGAGTATGGCCAATACGCAACCTCGCCAAAGCCGTTTCCCATCGCCGGTTACGGTGGTAGGAGGACGGCCACGAGGACACAAAACTTTTAAGAGTACGGAGTTTGTTACCAGTAACAGACAACCAACAAGCCTGCCAACGGTAAGGATGGAGGAATGGATAACCGGGTAAAATTCGGAATAAGGAATACCTTTACGAGAGATGGGACAAGAGCGGACAGCTTCCCTGGCAGCAGCATCCGCACGCTCATTTAAAGAGACACCAATATGGCTGGGAACCCAACAAAACTCAACCAACTTAAATTTACTGTGAACAAGAAATAGCCAATGCTGGATCTCGACAACCACTGGATGAACCAGATTAATGGACCAGAGAGCCATGAGGGCACTATGAGAGTCAACAACTACAAAGGAAGGTTGAGAACGAGAAAGCAGGAGACGAAGAGCATAGAGAATAGCATAAAGCTCCGCTGTGAAGATGCTAGTCTCCGGGAAAAAGCGACACATATAAGTGCAATCAGGAAAAACAACAGAGTAGCCAACACTGTCTGCAGACTTAGACCCATCGGTGAAGACGGAAACGGAGCGGGAGAAGAAAAGACTTCAAGGAAAAGGTGTTTCAGAACCGTAGGATGGGTAAAAGCTTTAGTGATGTGGGTCAAGGATGTACTAAACTGTGAAAAGGGAACTCTACACGGGGGCAAAGAAGGAACAACACGAGGAGAAATATTAGAAATACGAATGGAAATAGAATCCTGTAAGCGAGATAACAGGACAGAAAGAGGGAGGTGGTGAAGAGGAACAGGAACCGCAGAGGGGTAAATGTTAAAGAATGACAGAGGCGAGAGGAAGGATGTTGCAATAACCGCACAAGATAGCGAAGACAGTAGTGATCACGGAGGTCCTGGAGAGATAAGAAGCCAGTGTCAACATACAAGCTGAGGACGGGAGTCGAACGAAAGGCACCAGAACTGAGGCGCAACCCAGTATGGTGCAAAGCATCAAGACAGCGAAGAGTAG
This sequence comes from Procambarus clarkii, assembly GCF_040958095.1. Taxonomy (NCBI): domain Eukaryota; kingdom Metazoa; phylum Arthropoda; class Malacostraca; order Decapoda; family Cambaridae; genus Procambarus; species Procambarus clarkii. The sequence goes on from NC_091166.1 coordinate 33,102,376, forward strand.
AAGAAGCAGACGAGTAAGCAGGGCAACCATAATCGAGCTTAAACAGGACGAGAGAGGAATGTAAAGTGAGGAAAGTGATCCAATCCACTCCCCAAGATGTATGGGACAATACCCGAAGGAGGGTAAGGGCCTTAGAGCACTCAACACGGAGGTAAGAGATATGGGAAGACCAAAACAAACGAGTGACAAAGAATAACCCCAAAAGCTTCGCAGAATCTTTGTACTCCAGGGGATGACCATAAAGTGACAAAGAGGGACGAAAAACGACCCGTTTCCGAGTAAAAGTCATGGCACAAGTCTTAGTAGTAGAGAACTTGAAGCAATGATCAGTGGCCCATGACGACATGGCATCAATCGCAAGTTGAAGCCGGCGTTGAAGGAGAGGCGAATCATCACCATGACAGCAAAGGGTAAGATCATCGACATAGAGAGCGGAGAAGACACCTGAAGGAAGAGAGGAAAGAAGATCATTGAGGGCAACCAGAAAAAGAGTAGTGCTCAGAACACAACCCTGGGGCACACCTCTGTATTGCTGAAAAGAGGCAGAGAGAGTGGTACCAAGACTCACCCGAAAGGAATGAGAGAGGAAGCTTCGCAGAAAGAGAGGGAGACGACCACGAAGGCCAAAAGTATGAAGCTGGGATAGAATATGATACCTCCAAGTAATGTCCTAAGCCTTTTCCAGGTCAAAAAGAACGGCAACAACAGAGGTCTTCGCAGCAAAAGCAGTACGGATATAGACCTCCAAGTTCACCAGGACATCTGTTGTGCTGCAGCACTTGCAGAAACCAAATTGAGAAGGGGAGAGGTGATGGTGTTCCAGGAACCACATCAGACGAACGTTAACCATACGTTCAAAGAGTTTGCAGACACAACTTTTGAGGGCAATAGGGCGAAAGTCCTTAGGGGATGTTCCCAGAGGCCCTGGTTTGTGAACAGGGAGGACAACGGCATCCAGCCAGTCCCCAGGGACTGACGACAACTCCCAGATCCGATTATACAGACTCAGTAAATACTGAGACGTGCACGGAGGAAGATGGCGAAGCATCTCATAGTGAATGCCATCAGAGCCCGCCGCCGTAGAACAGCAGAGGGCCAGGGCAGAACGAAGTTCAAAGAGAGAGAAGTGATCGTTATAAGGAAGTCGAAGACCAGTCCAGAAATCTAAAGGACGAGAGTCAAGGACAGGTTTATGAAGAAGGAAAGATTGGGGAAGATGAAGACCAGAGCTAACAGAAGAAAAGTGAGAACCCAGTTCGGTAGCGACTTGCAACTGGTCCGCCACAAGAGTACCACGGAGGTGAAGGACCGGTGAAACAACAGGAACGAACTTACCCGCTATCTTGCAGATACGCTTCCAGATCTGCGGCAGAGGAGTTTCAGATGTAATGGTGGAGACATAAGATGCCCAACTTTCATGTTTAGCCGTATGGATGGCCCTACGGGCCACTGCACTCGCCTTCCTAAAGAAAATAAAAGAATTGGCCGTCTGCCAACGGCGGTGCCTCTTCCAGGCTGCACGCTTACAGCGGACAGCCTGAGCACAGTCTGCATTCCACCAGGGAACGCACTTCCATGGACCCCAAGAGAAAGAGCGAGGAATAGAGCGGAGGGCAGGCGTCGAGGACAGTGTCATGAAAAAGGAGGAGAGCGAGGAAAAGGCAGAAGGGAGAGGTCAGAGAGAGCAGCACTGAGGGTAAATAGGTTCCAGTCCGCCTTAGCAAACTGCCACCCAGGGCAGGAGAGGGTAGGGTGAAAAGAGAAAAAGGTAACAAGGATGGGGAAATGGCCACTGCCATGGAGGTCATCAAGAACCCGCCACGTGAAATTTAAGTAAAGAGAAGACGAGCAAAGAGAAAGATCAAGACAGGAAAGGGTGCGAGTCCGAGAGTCCAAATGCATGGGCTCACCAGAATTCAGAAGAAACAGGGAAGAAGAGAGGATAAACGGCTCAAGAAGGCGACCCCGGGTGTTCGTCAGAACATCACCCCAAAGGGAATGACAACAATTGAAATCGCCCAGCAGGAGCACAGGTTCCGGCAAGGAGTCCAGTAAGTGTTACAGATCGGGAAGAGAAAGCGGGACACTCAAGGGGAAATAAATGGAACAAACGGTGTACCATTTCCCCACAAAGATATGAGAACAATGGAGAGGTGAAGGAAAAAGTAAGGAGACAAAGGGAACATCAGAGCGAATCAAGAGAGCAGAACAGTTAGGAGCCCCAGCAATTGCTGGGGATGGGGGGAGAAAGGAATAGCCATGAAAGTGACCAGGACGAGCACCAAGCATCGGCTCCTGGAGACAGACACAAAGGGGGGAAAACCGCGAAATCAGAAGTTGGAGTTCAAGGAAATTGGCGTAATAACCCCGAACATTCCATTGAAGAAAAGACATCGACGAGAAGAGAAAGGACAACAACACAGAAAAAGGAAGAAACAAAAGCGAAAGAGGAACATAGCACGTTAAAGAAGATCAGGGTCAGCAAAGTTAGGGGGCATGGGTAAACTGAGCAAAGACGGAGGGAAGTGGGAGAACAGACCAGAGGTGGACGGGCGGGGCCCAGAGGAGGAAGAAGAGGAGACAACCGAGATGAGCAGCCAAGGACAGCAGCAGGAGTAGAAAGAGGGGAGCGCACCTCAGCAAGGGCAGCAACCGAGAGGGAAGCGGGGGCCAAAGAAACTTCCATAGCAGGAACAGGGGGCACAACCACCGAAATGGGAGGGGAAGGAGCGATAGAGTCAAAAGTAGGGGCCTAGGAAGAAAGCGAAGCCTTCTTACCTGCCGGGAAGGAGGAAGAAGAGGAGCCAGGCTTACGCTTCTGACTTAACCCTTAAACCCGCAAATCATATATATATGCTTTCAGTGACAAAACCGAAACCGTGCATGTCATATAAATATGATTTCATGTCTAGCGCTATAATTTAAACGCCCCACCTGTGATAGGGGCAGCTATAGTACAGCCACGAATGATAGTTGCCAGATGCCACCTAGAAAAAAATCCAAACCAACATTCTTGGGTGTGAGAGCTTCAGTATTGTTCGAGCCACCAAGGCTGACGCCGGCAGCACGAGCTCACAGCACCACTGTTCAACTTGTGACCACAGCAGAGCCTACAAATGCCATTATATATATGTTCATCCTATTATTTAACGATGATAGTATTACAGAATACCCTTGACTGTGATGAAACTGAGCAGAATTCTGATAATAGCAGGATTGTGGTGATATTTAGTGCTGTGCTCCATGAAGGGAGGAGTAATGCTGTGGGAGGGAGGGGTGGTGTCGTCTTCTGACTGTGTGTGGCCACCTTTTATTGACTGCACTCACCATACCAGCTTAGTGGTTCGCTATGGTGAACACAAATGTAAATACCTATATATAACATGTGTATAGAGTGTAATAACAGCAATAGGAGTAGGTTGGGAGCCGCCATTTTGGTAAGGGAGGTGCGTTGTCTGCACGACTTATCATGTTGTTTACTGGTGGCCACTATGGTCTTTGTGCACCATACCAGCTTATTTATACAGGTATGGTGAATAAAACAGGTAGATACTTATATAATGTGAGTATATAGCGTAGTAACACCACAAACAAAACAGTATTGTTGGAGGAGAAATATTAGTGAGTCTGGCCTTGAGGGTGGCCGCCACCAGCTGACTGTGTGAGTAGCTACGTCTTTGTGCCTTTACTCACCATACATGCTTAGATGTACAGATATGGTGAACAAAACATGTAAATACTTATATATAACATCTGTGTATAATGAATAAATGCACAAACATTATTGTGGGAGGAGAATGAGGGCAAGTGAGGTATTGTTGAGGGAGGGAGTGGCAGCGAGTGGCTGGCTGGTGTGTGGTGGTCACTCCTCGTTGCATTTTGACTCACAATACTAACTTTGTGGTTCGTTATGGTGAGCAAAACATGCAGATACTTATATATAACCAGTGTATATAGTATAATAACAGCAAAAGTATTTGCTTATTATTTTATGAATATAATAATTGAAACACTAATATGCACACCATAATTTTGAGTACAGCGATGGTTCACACATTTTATTATATAAATATATCACAATTCACTCTATTGAATAATATTACTGCAACAAAACTAAGAAAAAATCAATCAGAGACATTGAAATAATTAGGTAATAATATGAACAAATCCACAAGGGCAGTGACGAGGATTCAAACCTGCATCCGGGAGCATCCCAGACACTGCCTTAACTCTTAAATAGGGCATGGTTATATACCATTTGACACCCATAGGCGCATACAAAAAAAAAAAAAAAAAAAATCTTTTTTCTTCCTAACCTGAAGTCGTGTTCCCTGGTCACGGTAAAAGAATCAATTGTACTTACTGGCGACGTAATTGAGCCGACACGATGGGTGATGACGTCACAGTTTGCATGTTTGCTCGTGCACGGTGCGTCGTGGAGGCGTCGCGCGCGGTCTTCAATCAGCCAGAGTTGCCACGAATTTATTTTCGCATCATTATTTACAGTGTCTAGGTGTGTATTCTTTGCAATATTAGTCACTAATTGTGTTGCACATAATGTTACTTCACAGCTATTGTCAATATATGTTGCATACATTGAGTATACACATGCGCACACAAACGTTTTCCATTACGGCATTATATTATGTACAGTAATCACAATGTTCATTATTTTATATGTACACACTAGTATGCACTATGTATAGGTTTTTGCACTATTACTGCACATTTAGAAATCTTTAAGCGAGTGGTAGTCGTTGAAGCAGTCGACAGCACACAATGCAACTCCACACCCTTCACACCATGTTTGCACCATTTTACGTTTGTTCTCTTCGTTTTGTTGTTTTACATACTAGGCATGCACGCATATTGCACGCTTTGCAGCTGGTGGCAAATTCTTTAGTCTGTGTTGCTGAAAGGCATTTATGTGAGCGAGCCTGGGTGTTGCAGCATGCTGCAACACTGGGTTCATGATTCATGAACACTGGGTTCACTGGGTCATTGTATGCCAGGGACTTCTTGACCAAACTTTGCTTTGCGCTAGACACGAAATTATACATATATGATGTGCGTGGTTTCGGTTTTTTCACTGATATCATATATATATGATTTGCGCGGTTTAAGGGTTAATCAACTGAGCTACGACAGGGTAAAAGGGTTGAAACCGAAGTTCTACTGACTTACTGGATCCCGTAGCCTCTCCGAGGCACAAACCAGGATTTTACACAACCCCCCTCCCCCGCCCCTGCACCAGAGCTATGTCATTAGGCCGTTCTCCATCTTCGCCCTTACATCATTACACACAGAGATCACACTAACGTGATGCATCAAATGAACAAATCCACAAGGGCCGTGACGAGGATTCGAATCTGCGTCCGGGAGCATCCCAGACACTGCCTTAACCCTCAAACCGCGCATATCATATATAAATGATATCAGTAACAAAACCGAAACCGCGCACATCATTTATATATGATTTCGTGTCTAGCGCTATAATTTAAACTCCCCGCCTGGGATAGGGGCAGCTATAGTACAGCCACGACCGATAGTTGCCAGATGCCACCTAGAAAAAAAATCCAGGCCAACATTCTTGGGTGTTACAGCGTCAGTATTGAGCAAGCCACCAAGGCTGGCGCACGCAGCACGAGCTCACAGCACCGCTGTTCAGCTTGTGACCACAGCATCGCCTACAAATACCATAATATATATGATACTGCTATTATTTAGCAGTGATAGTATTACTGAAGCCCCCTGACTGTGATGAAACTGACCAGGATTCTGATAATAGCAGGATTGTGGTGATATTTAGCGCTGTGCTCCATGGAGGGAGGCGTAAGGCTGTGCGAGGGAGGGTTGTGGCGTCGTCTTCTGACTGTGTGTGGCCACCATTTATTGACTGCACTCACCATACCAGCTTAGTGGTTCGATATGGTGAACACAAATGTAGATACTTATATATAACGTGTGTATAGAGTGTGATAACAGCGAGAGGAGTAGGTTGGGAGCCGCCATTTTGGTGAGGGAAGAGCGTCGTCTGCACGTCTTGGCATGGTGTTTACTGATGGCCACTATGGGCTTTGGGCACCATACCTGCTTATTTGTTCAGGTATGGTGAATAAAACTGGTAGATACTTATATATAATATGTGTATATAGCGTAATAACACCACAAACAATATTGTTGAAGGACAAATATTAGTGCGCCTGGCCTTGAGGGCGGCCGCCGATCAGCTGACTGTGTGAGTAGCTACGTCTTTGTGGCCTTTACTCACCATACAAGCTTAGATGTACAGTTATGGTGAACAAAACATGTAAATACGTATAACGTCTGTGTATAGTGAATAAATACAGAAAGAGTATTGTAGGAGGTGAATGAGGGTGAGTGAGGTGGTGTTGAGGGAGGGAGTGGCAGTGAGTGGCTCGCTGGTGTTTGGCGGTCACTCCTCGTTGCTTTTTGACTCACAAGACCAACTTAGTAGTTCGTTATGGTGTACAAAACATGCAAATACTTATATATAACCTGTGTATATAGTGTAACAACAGCAAAACTATTTGTTTATTGTTTTATGAACATAATAATTGAATCACTAATATGCACACCATAATTTTGAGTACAGCGATGGTTCACACATTTTATAATATAAATATACCACAATTCACTGTATGGAATAATATTACTGCAAAAAAACTAAGAAAAAATCAATCAGAGACATTGAAATAATTAGGTAATAATATATTTGTGGCAACTGCCGTCTGACAGCTCGGGTGGAGTAGACCTCATCTGGCGAAGGCTCTGCCAACGCCCCTTTTTTGCCACACTTCCCTACCCTATTGCGGCTAAAATATGCCACCTACGATTTTTTTGTTATTTTTTCCATGATCAGGGAACAAAAATGAACACTTCTATAAGACAAAAAAAAATTTTGGAATTTTTTTTTTTTTGTTGCGCCTGTGGGTGTGAATTCCATTTGGGCCCCTAGCGGTTTGAGGGTTAAGCGACTGAGCTACGACAGGGTAAAAGGGTTGAAACCGAAGTTCTACTGAACTTACTGGATCCCGTAGCCTCTCCGAGGTACAAACCAGGATTTTACACAACTCCCCCTGCACCCGAGCTATGTCAATAGGCTGTTCTCCCTCTTCGCCCTTACATTTGATGCATCACGTTATTTGTGATTTGATACATCACGTTAATGTGATCATTTGATGCATCACGTTAGTGTGATCTCTGTGTGTAATGATGTAAGGGCGAAGAGGGAGAACGGCCTATTGACATAGCTCGGGTGCAGGGGGGGGGGTTGTGTAAGATCCTGGTTTGTGCCTCAGAGAGGCTACGGGATCCAGTAACTTCAGTAGAACTTTGGTTTCAACCCTATCACCCTGTCGTAGCTCAGTCGATTAAGGCAGTGTCTGGGATGCTCTCGGACGCAGGTTCGAATCCTTGTCACGGCACTTGTGGATTTGTTCATTTGATGCATCACATTAGTGTGATCTCTGTGTGTAATGATGTAAGGGCGAAGAGGGAGAACGGCCTATTGACATAGCTCGGGTGCAGGGGGGGGGGGTTGTGTAAAATCCTGGTTTGTGCCTCAGAGAGGCTACGGGATCCAGTAAGTTCAGTAGAACTTCGGTTTCAACTCTTTTACCCTGTCGTAGCTCAGTTGATTAAGGCAGTGTCTGGGATCCACAAGACAGAACACGAAACAATGGGTATAAATTGGATAAGTTTAGATTTAGGAAAGACTTGGGTAAATACTGGTTCAGTAACAGGGTTGTTGATTTGAGGAACCAATTGTCGCGTAACATTGTGGAGGTGGTGTCCCTCGATTGTTTCAAGCATGGGTTGGACATGTATATGAGTGGGATTGGGTGGTTATAAATAGGAGCTGCCTTGTATGGGCCAATAGGCCTTCTGCAGTTGCCTTTGTTCTTATGTTCTTATGATGCTCTCGAATGCAGGTTCGAATCCTCGTCACGGCCCTTGTGGATTTGTTCAGGTTAACCAACGCTTAGAAAGGTGGGGTCCAAGAGCTAAAAGCTAAATGCTGCAGGTCCAAATACTATATACAAATATTTAATACACACACACACAAATACATATTTTACATGAATTTGCCTGAGGGCCAGCATCTCTGATGGCCTCGACGGGGCAGGAAGTCGGCGGTTGCTCAAAGGCCTCCCCCATATACCTGAGGATTTTTCCGGCTTAATTTTAAACAGAAGTAATATCTTGGCATTTACGGTGTCAGCAGATAGGTGGTTCCACGGGTTTATTACACTATGAGTGAAAAACTATTGCCTGTTCTCTATTTTATATTGCCACTTGTTGAGCTTGAAGCTGTTGCCCCTTGTGTGCATTTCACAAGGGGATTATTATCTGGATTAATATCTTTCAATATTTCCAGTATTTTTAAAGGTATCGATTAGATACCGTAGATACTGCTTTTGGACACCACTTAACTGACACTGTCTCCAATGCAGGCTGAACTCCAAGGTGAATTAGCAGGATTACAGGAAATAGTCAAATGTGTTAAAAATGCCTGTTTTTTATATACAGTATATGAAAGGAGCTTTGGAGTCTTCAAATAGCAGGTGACCAGTTTACCAGAATATTGTGATCGAGTGTAGAGAGAATATTAATACTAGAAAAGATGGGTATAAAATAAGAATCATGTGGATCTCTTCACATGTGGGAATACTATTGAATGAGGCAGTTGATGAGATAGCACAGAGAGCCTCAGAAAAAAACTCTTGTCAATGACGTATGTCAGAAAACTTTTAAACAAATGAAGACAAGAATCAAGATGATCCAAGAGGACGAAGAAAAAGTTAAAGAGAACGGCAATGGTAGACAAAAGTAACACACTTATGCATTATGCAATAATAAACAAATTCTTCCTTCATTTATGGTAAAAGAAAGTCTACATGGAAGGACTCAATATACATGAGATTAAGAGTAGAATACAAATATATCTGGTAATACGGTGTTGATGTCAGTGAAAAAGATGTGTAAATTATGTAATATGCAGCACGCCCACATCTTAGATCATTATCCTTAACTGTAGCCTTTGTTTACCTAACAGTAAATTGGGTACCTGGTTGTAAAACGATACAAACGTTTTATGAATCACTGGATGACGAGTTGCCAATTTAGCAATTTCATCGGCTTTCTCATTAACCCCTTAACAACTTAAATGCGCCAACCGAGTATTCTCGGTCAGCAAGAAACTGCGCCAACCGAGAAAACTCTTTTTTGATTTTTCGGTACCAATTCTAAATGTGAACGAGGTTGGTTGTGTACGAAATGGACTCTTAGGACCTCCAGTCAGAGGCACCCATCTTGGAAAAAATTCCCAGAATGCCCTAAGGCTGCTGGCTGGGTTAATATTGAACGAACAACCATGGGTGGCGTACGCGCCTCTGGCTCCCAAACACCTGTCCGACGCGGTGTTGAAAGATAACGCTCTGTCGGTGAAATTCAAACCTTATTGTTTGAAGAACATAAGGGTCATAATATTGGTGAAGCTATGCGCAATAAGGACCTAACACAAAGGTCGGATGTAAGTGATACAGCACCTATGAGGACGATACAGCGATCGTATCCAGTTGTCGCTCTGAGCGTCACCCTTGCAATCCTATGCTATCTCCAATTTATTTAGATGATACACAGATGAATCGTTTTCTGCATTCAGTGATGATGCATCTGATACAAATAACATAGATGAACAGTGTTAGCGGCTTCTATGGTGGTGTTTTCTATAGATATTTTCAAGAATACCTGAATCTCTTCCTAACTGACGGACACTCTTTGAGGCTAGCTGAATCTCTTTCTGACTGACGGACACTCTTGAGGTAAGCTGAATCTCTTCCTGTGTGGGACCATACAAAGCGATCTTTTCAAGACCTTTACCTTACAAATTGATCTTTTCCTATAATCTTTTCAAGACTACCTTATGCTTTAGTACCTTGGCTACATACAACCTACAAGTACTAAAGCCAAGGGTGTACGTGAGTGCGTTATTTGCAAGCACACAGAATGAAGAAACAGGAAGTGAAAATTTATCTGTACCTGGTGCACTGAGAGCGAAGTCGCGCTGTGTACCATGGCTACTTCGTTGATTATTACTCACTTCCGAAGTACTGAGTGGGTAATGCAGTGTGTTACTGTGTAAATAGTGTGAAACTGTACATATTGTAATTTTAGTGAATTTTTAACAGGTAATATTGCGACAATAAACATTTATTGTGGACACATTACTGACATGTATCACAGTTCCAGGGAACATTATGAATGTTCTACTGTATACATATTGTAAAGGACACAAATATGAATCATATACGATAAAAAAAACAAATAAAATCGCATTAGAAATACATAAAACAAATAATTGAAAATATATTTGTGGCAACACCCGGTGCTTGAATGGCCCGCGCGACCATGTCTGGGCGATTCACGCACGGGCGACCAGGCCCTGATGACGTCACAGCTCACCTTGTCCACGTCCCCACAGCCAAAGTAAGAGGAATTTGGTATTTATTTTTACATAGACATGATCAGGGAAGGGAATTTATCATTTTACAAAGGAAAAAGAATTTTTGGGAACACTTTATTTCATGCACACTGTAAGAATTTCTCAATAAACCCGGCGCAGCACGGTGGTTAACTGTGCCGCCTCCAAATATGACACCCCCCAGGGCGCAGGAAATAAATTCTCTGGAAAAAATTCTTTTGTTTTTTAGTGTCAAAAACCCTTCCTCCAGTATGGGTATGTCAAAAAGTTCTTGAAATTATACTTACTTAGGCCGCTATGGGGTCCGTAAGTTGGCTCATGACCTCATTATTCCCCGTTTGCTCATGACATACGCTCCCGGGGCCAGTAGGGTGCCCAGGGCGGGGCAAGCGAGTTGCCGCGAATATATTTATGTTCATTTATGCGCACAGTTCCAAATACATTTTATTCGTTTTTACGTACTAATCCTATGTATAATGAACACGTACACTATATTATGGCAGTAAAACATCCTACTATCCGAAGACACTGTGTTACGTGCATGACACTTGTGTACACATATGTTGCACATATTTACCATGTATCATGCTAATTTATGTATATATACAATCTATTTACACACTATACACTTTTAACACACTATATACATTTACCATCAACACATTCACAACACCGTGAGTGTGAGTTGTCACACCCAGCCAGTCTCCCTCCCTCACGCCAACATCTTACTCGCCAACATTGCTCCTCCCACCATACTGTTATTGTTTTTATTACACTATTTACACATGTTATATATACCTATTGTGACGGGAAAGTGTTGGAGTGTTGATGTTCGGCAGTCCTCCAATGGCAGGTGTCAAAGCCTGGTCACACTTTAAACAAAATATAGACTGCTTGCCTGTTGTCTGTGATAAGTTAGAGGGAGGAACACGTAAAACACAAAATATGAACAATGAAACTTTAATATAGTTACTTTAAACATAAATGAAAATAAAGACAAATCTCGGGAAATTAAATTACAGGTAAATAATAAAGAAAATTCAAAGACAAAGTGAAATACAAAATACAATGTTAAAATGGTGCTGAGAATATCGGCTATGGCTGAAACCTTCCTTCGTATACGAGCTAATGAGCGAGTATGCCAGAGAGAGGTGTCAACCTTAAGAGTACAAGGAATATTCTGAAGTGGATTGCTGGTCAGGCTCAGACGTCGATTCGTGTAGAGGGCGCTGAGGTGCTGTGTGCAGGTGCGCGGCTGGCGAGTAGCCAATCAGAGGCAGGCAAGCTGGTGAAGGGTAGTTAGCTGGTTTGATGACGAGCCGGTGCGTGGAGGGTGTATGGAGTAGGGGGATCTTGGATACGTTTTGCCTCCTGGTCAAAACATTTTGTGCTACTGGTGACGTATCTTGAATGTAGCATCTTATACTTGTGTCTTTAGCGTAACTTAAAGTAGGGAAGAGCAGGCTCAATCTCTCTTGAAAGAGATTATCGTCACACTATCTACATGTTTTATTTACCAGAACGATGCAAGTAAGCCGGTATTGTGTGAGCACAGTATACATACATATACCACACACAGTATACCATACACTGCATGGTATGGTATACTGTGCCATACACTGCATGAGAAATCACACAGCAGACAGCAGACGACACTATGATTACGACGTCCTCCCTCACCAAAATTGCTCCTCTCAACATACTCCGGTTGCTGTTATTACACTATACACACACACACACTGTATATACCCATGTACATGTGTTCCCCATAGCAAACCACGAAGCTAGTATGGTGAGCAAAACAAGAGTGGCTGCCACACATAGTGAGGCTACCTCAATTCTCTCCCTTCCTCCCTCCCTCACCAAAATTCCTCCTTACCTTACCTTGAGGTTACCTTGAGGTGCTTCCGGGGCTTAGCGTCCCCGCGGCCCGGTCGCCGACCAGGCCTCCTGGTTGCTGGACTGATCAACCAGGCTGTTGGATGCGGCTGCTACAGCCTGACGTATGAGTCACAGCCTGGTTGATCAGGTATCCTTTGGAGGTGCTTATCCAGTTCTCTCTTGAACACTGTGAGGGGTTGGCCAGTTATGCCCCTTATGTGAAGTGGAAGCGTATTGAACAGTCTCGGGCCTCTGATGTTGATAGAGTTCTCTCTCAGAGTACCTGTTGCACCTCCGCTTTTCAACGGGGGTATTCTGCACATCCTGCCATGTCTTCTCGTCTCATGTGATGTTATTTCTGTGTGCAGGTTTGGGACCAGCCCCTCTAACATTTTCCACGTGTAAATTATTATATATCTCTCCCGCCTGCGCTCAAGGGAGTACAGATTTAGGCTCTTTAGTCGGTCCCAATAGTTTAGGTGTTTTACTGAGTGAATTCTAGCAGTATAGGATCTCTGCACGCTCTCCAGTTCGGCAATTTCTCCAACTTTGAAAGGGGCTGTCATTGTGCAGCAGTACTCCACTCTAGAGAGCACAAGCGTTTTGAAAAGTGTCATCATCGGTATAGCATCTCTAGTGTGAAAAGTTCTTGTTTTCCAACCTGTCATTTTTCTTGCCATTGTGACGGCTACTTTATTGTGTTCTTTAAAGGTAAGGTCTTCCGACATGAGTACACCCAGATCCTTTACATTGCCTTTTCGTTCTATGTCATGATTTGCCTGAGTTTTGTACGTGGTTTCCGTTTTTATATTTTCATTTTTTCCATAGCGAATGAGCTGGAACTTATTTTCGTTAAACACCATATTATTTTCTGTAGCCCATAGAAAGACCTGATCTACATCTGACTGGAGGTTTGCCGTGTCCTCTATGTTGCCTACTCTCATGAAGATCCTAGTGTCATCTATGTTGCCTACTCTCATGAAGATCCTAGTGTCATCTGCAAAGGATGATACAGTGCTATAGGTTGTGTTCTTGTCTATGTCCTATATGAGGATGAGAAAAAGTACTGGAGCAAGCACAGTACCCTGGGGGACTGAGCTCTTCACGGTTGATGGGCTGGATTTTATTTTGTTGACTATTACACATTGGGTTCTGTTGGTCAGGAAATTGTAGATCCATCTGCCTATTTTTCCGGTAATTCCTTTTGAACGCATTTTATGTGCAATAACGCCATGATCACATTTATCAAAAGCTTTTGCGAAATCTGTGTAAATTACATCAGCATTTTGTTTGTCTTCCATAGCATCTAATGCCATATCATAGTGGTCCAGCAACTGCGACAGGCAAAAGCGCCCTGTTCTGAAACCGTGTTGTCCGGGGTTATGGAGATGCTGTGATTCCATGTATTTTGTGATCTTACTTCTTAGCACTCTCTCAAAAATTTTTATAATGTGCGATGTTAGTGCTATCGGTCTGTAATTTTTTGCCTCTGCCTTATTTCCTCCTTTATGAAGTGGTGCTATCTCTGCTGTTTTTAGTATATCAGGAATAATGCCAGTATCTAGGCTTTGTCTCCACAGAATGTGGAGGGCCTGCGATAGTGGTTTTTTACAGTTCTTGATGAATATGGAGTTCCAAGAATCCGGGCCTGGTGCAGAGTGCATAGGCATACTGTTTATGGCTTCTTCAAAATCTAGTGGGGATAGGGTGACGTTTGATATATGATTTGATGTTGGTATCATATCCATGAAAAATTCATTTGGGTTATCAATCTTTAGTGTGTTTAATGGCTCACTGAAAACAGAGTCGTACTGCTTCCTCAGTAGCTCGCTCATTTCTTTGTTGTCATCGGTGAAAGTTCCATCTCCCTTTCGCAGGGGCCCGATACTAGATGTGGTTTATGATCTTGATTTTGCATAGGAGAAAAAATATTTCGGATTTCTCTCTATTTCACTGATGGCCTTTTGCTCTCTTTGCCTCTCCTGGGTTTTGTATGATTCTTGTAGCTTGAGTTCAATTGTTTCTATTTCTCTACCTAACCTTCTTCGCCATTCTTGAGATAAGGTGCGACTCTCAAGTTGTTCCGCGATACGTTTTCTTCGCCTATATAGGGAACGACGTTCCCGTTCCAATCTGCATCTCTTTCTCTTTTTTCTTAGGGGTATGCGGTTTGAACATATTTCTAGTGCTACTGAGCATATTTTTTCCAGGCACTGGTTCAGGTTTGCATTTTCTAGATGTTCTTCCCAGTTTATTTCTGTGAAGTCCTGGTTTATTTGCTCCCAGTTTATCTGTTTATTATTGAAGTTGAATTTGCTGAAATCTCCTCCACCGGGAATCTGGACTGGTTTTGAAGGTCTACTCCCCATGGTTGTCATAACTTCAATTAAGTTGTGATCTGAGTAACAGGTATTTGTAATCATTATGTTCCTGATCAATTCATCATTATTAGTGAAAATGAGGTCCAGCGTGTTCTCCTTCCTAGTTGGTTCTACTATTTGCTGGTTTAAGGCAAACCTGTCGCACATCCGTAGCAGGTCATTTGCCTGTGCCTGTTCATTTAGGCTACTTCCTGGTATTCTTTCTGATATTACTGTATTAGCCAGGTGCTTCTATTTCAGGTGCCGTAGGTTAAAGTCCCCAAGCAGGATGATGTTCGGAGCTGGATTAGTGAGGTTTTCCAAGCAGTGTTCTATTTTCATAGGTTGGTCTTTAAACTGCTGAGGGTTTGCCTCCGGTGACTTATATACAAAGACAATAACTACATTTAGAATCTCTATTTTGATTATCAGCTTTTTTTTGACTTCCACCATATCATTTGAGGTGTTTAGCAGCTCAGTACAGATGAGTGTGTCTTTGATGTAGAGGCTGACCCCACCCTGAAGCCGGTGTTTCCTATCACATCTGAAAAGATTGTACTCTGAGATCCATATTTCACCATCATGGTAGTCCTTTGTGTGGGTTTCTGTTAGGGCTGCAAACACTGCATTTGCCTCATGAAGGCAAATGCATATAAAGATATGCATTTATCATGAAGATAAATGAACATCATCAATAAAGTGAACTTTGTTGGATTTGTGTGTTTTTATACCCTGGAAGTTGGCAAATATAAATGATGTTATCATGTTAGTGGAAGTGCTGGATGCCTTACTTGGTGTTAATATCTGAGGCTCTGGTAAGGAGGCCACTGTGTTTGCGTCCAGGGTGTGTTGTTTTGGAAGTGATTCGTCCAGTTTTGGTAGTAGGATGGGTGTTGTGTAATTACCTAAGTAATTACCTAAGTGTAGTTACAGGATGAGAGCTACGCTCGTGGTGTCCCGTCTTCCCAGCACTCTTTGTCATATAACGCTTTGAAACTACTGACGGTCTTGGCCTCCACCACCTTCTCACTTAACTTGTTCCAACCGTCTACCACTCTATTTGCGAAGGTGAATTTTCTTATATTTCTTCGGCATCTGTGTTTAGCTAGTTTAAATCTATGACCTCTTGTTCTTGAAGTTCCAGGTCTCAGGAAGTCTTCCCTGTCGATTTTGTCAATTCCTGTTACTATTTTGTATGTAGTGATCATATCACCTCTTTTTCTTCTGTCTTCTAGTTTTGGCATATTTAATGCTTCTAACCTCTCCTCGTAGCTCTTGCCCTTCAGTTCTGGGAGCCACTTAGTAGCATGTCTTTGCACCTTTTCCAGTTTGTTGATGTGCTTCTTAAGATATGGGCACCACACAACAGCTGCATATTCTAGCTTTGGCCTAACAAAAGTCATGAACAATTTCTTTAGTATATCGCCATCCATGTATTTAAATGCAATTCTGAAGTTAGAAAGCATAGCATAGGCTCCTTGCACAATATTCTTTATGTGGTCCTCAGGTGATAGTTTTCTATCTAGAACCACTCCTAGATCTCTTTCTTTATCAGAATTCTTTAAAGATTTCTCACATAATATATAGGTTGTGTGGGGTCTATGTTCTCCTATTCCACATTCCATAACATGACATTTATTAACATTAAATTCCATTTGCCAAGTGGTGCTCCATATACTTATTTTGTCCAGGTCTTTTTGAAGGGCATGACAGTCATCTAAATTTCTTATCCTTCCTATTATCTTAGCATCATCAGCAAACATGTTCATATAATTCTGTATACCAACTGGTAGATCATTTATGTACACAATAAACATCACTGGTGCAAGAACTGAACCCTGTGGTACTCCACTTGTGACATTTCTCCATTCTGATACATTGCCTCTGATTACTGCCCTCATTTTTCTATCAGTCAGAAAATTTTTCATCCATGATAGAAGCTTACCTGTCACCCCTCCAATATTTTCCAGTTTCCAGAACAACCTCTTATGTGGAACTCTGTCGAAAGCCTTTTTTAGGTCCAGATAGATGCAGTCAACCCAACCATCTCTTTCCTGTAATATCTCTGTGGCTCGATCATAGAAACTGAGTAAATTCGATACACAGGATCTTCCAGATCGAAAACCATACTGTCTGTCTGATATTATATCATTTCTCTCTAGGTGTTCTACCCATTTAGTTTTGATTAGTTTTTCCAATACTTTCACTATTACACTTGTCAATGATACAGGTCTATAATTGAGGGGGTCTTCCCTGCTGCCACTTTTGTAGATTGGAACTATGTTAGCCTGTTTCCACCCGTCTGCTACGATTCCTGTACACAGGGATGCCTGAAAGATCAGGTGAAGTGGAATGCTGAGCTCAGATGCACATTCTCTCAGAACCCATGGTGAAACGCCATCTGGGCCAGCTGCTTTGTTCTTACCGAGCTCCTTGAGCATTTTTTCCACTTCGTCTCTAGACACCTCTATGTGTTCTATGTTGTTCTCTGGAATTCTTATTGTATCTGGTTCCCTAAAGATTTCATTTTGTACAAACACACTTTGGAACTTTTCGTTTAGTGTTTCACACATTTCCTTTTCATCTTCCGTGAATCTATTTCCCATTTTCAACCTCTGAATATTATCCTTTACCTGCAATTTGTTGTTTATGAATTTATAGAATAGACCTGGTTCTGTTTTACATTTGTCCGCAATCCCTTTTTCAAAATTTCTTTCTGCCTCTCTCCTCACTGCCGTGTAGTTGTTTCTCGCATCTTTGTATCGCTGGTATGTTTGGGGGTTCGGCCTCTTCCTGTATTGATTCCATTTTTGTGTCTTTCGGTCTCTAGCCCTCTCGCAATTTCTATTGAACCAATCCTGTTTCCTAGTTCTGCATCTCTGTTTTGGTATAAATTTTTTTGTGCCCTTATCATATATTTCACAAAACTTGCCATACATCTCATTCACTTCCTTGCCTAGCATCAAGTCTGTCCAATTATACTCACTAAAAAAATTTCTAAGGTCACCATAATGTCCTCTCCTGAAGTCTGGTTTTTCAACTGCTTCAACCTCCTTATTTTCTTCCAGCTTATAACGCATTGCATACTTTATTCCCAAAAAGACATGGTCACTTTTACCCAAGGGAGGAAGGTACTGAATGTCAAATATCTCTTCCTCCTTCCTGGTAAATATCAAATCTAGCATGGAGGGAACGTCCCCTTCCCTCATCCTCGTAGCTTGTTTAACATGTTGATACAAGAATGTTTCCAGGATGAGGTCTACAAATTTACAGGTCCAAAAATCTTCTGTTTTAGCTTCATATGCTTCCCAGTCTATGGATTTCAAGTTGAAGTCACCGACTATCAACAGTCGTGATCTATCGTTATCCGCTCTCGCTATAATCTCTCTCATTATTGTTATAAGACCTTCACGTTTACTATCTAGCTCCTCCTTTGACCATGTGCTGCTTGGCGGTGGACTATATGCATTTATCATCATTAGTTTATCATCCTCATAGCAGATCTCTAGTGCTATTATGTCAACTTCTTGTGGATTGGCAGTCATTATTTCCTTCACCTTTAGGTGTTCTTTTACCAGCACAGCAACGCCACCGCCTTTCCTAATTTTTCTGTCCCGTCTCCAAATTGAGTAGCCCCTTGGGAATATGACCTCATTTAAAATTACATCTTCAAGTTTTGTCTCCGTGAGTGCAACAATGTCTGGTGTCTGCAGCTGTATTACATCACTTAACTCCAGTATCTTCGATCTCACTCCATCTATGTTGGTGTATGCAATCTTCAGGAACTTGTTCCCCCTCCTTATTCTTCACTCCCCCTCTCTCTATTGATTTTGTTGGTTTGCCTTTATGTACCACTTTACTGGTTTGCCTACCCCTATCACTTTGTAGAAAAAAGAATTTATTTCTTCTTCATTCCTGCTCTCGTTTAAATGTTTTGCCTCGGTGAGGTTCAGTTTCAGCTTCTCTCTATCTTCTTTTGAAAGATCTCGTCTTAACGACCACCCTTTCCCATCCTCATCCCTTTGCAATTTTCTAGCATTCCTTAGTACTTCTTCCATCTGTTTGGCACCGTTTAGGGTGATCCTCAAAGGTCGATCTTTCCCTTTTACGTACCTGCCTATTCTCCTGTAGTCGCACACATTCTCTCTGTTTGTAAGACCTTCCACGAGGCCAACAATTTTATCTACTACTTTAGCTTCTTCTACAGCTCTTTCTGACCTAGATGTTATCGCCTTTTCTTTGCAGCCAAAAATGATCAGGGACTTACTCCGATCAACTGTGTTTTGCACCAACTTCGGGTTAGATGCCAATTCTTTCCTCACTTCTAGCCTAATGTTTGTTTTATCTTGGTTGCTGCAGTGTTTGACTTCCTTTACTGCTTCTTCTATTTTTTCCTTCTCCTTGGCCACTTGTGCATAAGTGAGTTGCATATCTTTCTTGCACTGTTCTATTCCCTGTGTAACTTCCTCCATCTGTGCTGACAAAAGCTGTTTCTCCTGTTGAATTTCCTTGCCTAACCTATTGTAGTCATTTATGTTTAAATTTACTTTAACTTCTTCCAAAGCTATTTTTAAGAGTTTATTTTCTTCTTCCATGGCTTTGCAATTTGTTTCCAATTGATTCTTATCCTTGCGCAAGTCTTTCACTAAACCCTCAAGACATAAAACTTTGCTATTCAAATGGTCATTACTTTCTTTCAATTTACTAATTATTTCTACATGAGAGTTCACTATAGTATCTAAATTTACCAACTTGTTATGTAGACTACTAATATCAATGCTTTCTTCATTGAATCCCTCAAAATCAAGCTCTGTTTTGTTTTTCCCCTTGCCAGTGGCCATCTTGAATGTTCTTCTCTGCACTGTAAACACTAGGGCAACTTTTTCTCATCCGATTTTTCACTTCCCTTAGCACTTTCCTGTTATCTCACCTATTTTTCAAGAGCACTATACCTTTATGTTCTCTGGGACACCACTCACTACCATCAACCTGTACTACAATACTTAGGATTGTTGAAATATGCTGGAGCTCCTCTGCTGTGGTGTAGTACCTGTGTGCTTGTTGATAGTTTGTATTCCAGTCTTCTGGGTATCTCCCTTCCCCTCTGTAATCCTGTAGTGGTTCCATCTGACTGTTCCTCTCTCTTATATTTACTACTCTGTTTCTGCCTTCCTCTAAAAAATTTCCAGTAGTGTCATATTGATCTTCCCATCTATAACGCTGTGTACCTCTCACGTGGAATTCCGGACACTGAAGATTGTAGCATTTTTTGTCCCTAATTGAAAATTGACATAATTTAGGGTGCAAGTATTTACACCCTGTTCCAAAACGGCATGTACCCCTCTCCAACATGTTCCTGCATTTTCGAGGATGCAGAAAATGGCATTTTGCTCCTAATTTTCCATATTTGCATATTCCTTTAGCGTAGAATTTGCAAATATGTTCCGGTTTTGTGTTTTTCAGGGTATTTATATCTCTGTCTGTCTTGTCTACCTCTTTATTGGAGCCATCTCCGTTTTTCGTCCCAATTCCTTCAACTATGCACTCTGTCTCACTGTTGCTCTCATCGTTTATATTACCTAGCTCTGCAATATTGCTGTTATTTTGTACCACAATACCCTCTTCCTCCACACTACTGCTGCGGTTCTCTAAACTATCTGTTCCTGAGTTTTGGTCGTTATCCAATGTTGTCTTTTCCCAGTCCGCATATATCACTGGTAGCTTTTCTGTGAATGATAATCTCTGTGACTCGGGAATATTTATCATCAGATTAGTTATGTTCTCTAACATTAATCTGTCATCTTTGCAAGCCCAGTAAAATCCTTGCCTTGCCTTTTTGTGCATCTTGGAGATACTTCTGTACAGCCCAGTGAAATCTTTTGTTACAGATGCAACACGTTACGCCTACATTACGTTTTCCCAGTACTCCCGAACACTCGCCACACCTCTCCATTGTCTGATGTATTGTGTTGTATTTGTGGTTCACTGTACGGATCACTTGTTGATGTCAGTCCTTTTAACTCATATAAATATATACATATAATTTTATAAAATTTAATATTTATAATATTATATGTATACCGTATATTTGTAATATTATGTATGTTATTTTGTTCAAACTTTATGGCAGGTACTTAGCGTAGGGTGGCGAAGCTGATCCCTGGTCGGTACAGGTGACCTCTTGTTGTCCCAGGTTGATGTCACCAGTTTCCAGTTACTTGATTTATAACCACTGATGACCACTATTCTATATTTCCAGTATTCTATGCACGATTTTCCTACTCTTCCAACTTATATGTTGTTGTGATACCCGTTCCACAATACTATGCACAACGCTAATTATAATCACAATCCTGGTAACTAATTCCTGTAAATGAATAATTGACCACAAGTTTATTTTGAAAAGGAACCTAAGAAGTCGTTTGAAGATTCCTAGATGGACAAAATAATGCTGTGGTGCTGTTCCTACCGCTGTGAACATCGTGAACAGCATTGAATCACTGATATTTGAACATTGTACCCAGTCATTATCCCACTCAGGCTCTTCTATAATGCTATCATGGCTAAATAATACAGGTTATGTATATATTTTGACATTTATTAGGCGATGCTGTGGTCACACGCTGAACAGCAGTGCCATGCGCTCATGCTGCGTGCGCTGGCCTTGGTTGCTCACTCACTACTGAGGCTCTAACACCTGAGAAATGTGGACCACAACTTTTTTTAAAGATGGTGTCTGTTTACAAGAGCCCTGAGGAAGCTGATGTGAACCCCATGTAGCCGTGAAAGTTTTGAATGGAACATGAAAAATACAAATACCCGGAGGCGCGTAGCGCACCCCAGACGTGGGCTTGCAGGCACGTTGCGTAGTTAACCCTTTAACTGTGCAACGCGCCTGCAGGCACAGGCTTCAGGTGCGCAATGCGCCTCCGGGTGTTTTTATTTTTCACTGTTCCATTCAAAACTCCCGCAGATACATGGGGTTCACATCAGCTTCCTCAGGGCTCTTGTAAACAGACGCCATCTTTAAAAAAAATCATGGTCCATATTGCCGGGTGTCAGAGCCTCAGTAGTGAGTGAGCAACCAAGGCTGGCGCTCGCAGCATGAGCGCACAGCTCTGCTGTTCAGCGTGTGACCACAGCATCGTCTAATAATGTCATAATATATAACATGTATTATTTAGCCGTGATAGTATTATAGTATATAATCATACACACAGACTCAAAAGCTGCACTTCAAATACTAGGACAAAAACAGTGGAAAGATAATGTGGAAATAATTACCACCATTTTGTATCTTGGAGCAGTCGCTAAAGGCAAAGGACTCAACATAACTTTAAACAGGACCCCAACCCATATTGGAATCCCATTAAATGAAAAAGCTGATGAAATTGCTAAATTGGCAACTCGTCATCCAGTGAGTGGATGACGTCATCCAGCCTGAGTGGGATAATGACTGGGTACAATGTTCAAATATCAGTGATTCAATGTTGTTCACGATGTTCGATTAAGTTGGATTAGGGCATGGCTATTCCAAAGGAAACAGAGAGTTAGTATAAATGGGGTTAAGTCAGAGTGGGATAATGTTAGTGGAGTACCTCAGGGCTCTGTCCTGGGACCTCTGTTGTTTATAATATATATATATATAAATGATTTAGATTCAGGTTTGAGTAGCAACATTTGCAAATTTAAGAACATAAGAACATAAGAACATAAGAACAAAGGCAACTGCAGAAGGCCTGTTGGCCCATACGAGTCACCTCCTATTTATAACCACCCAATCCCACTCATATACATGACCAACCCATGCTTGAAACAATCGAGGGACCCCACCTCCACAATGTTACGCGGCAATTGGTTCCACAAATCAACAACCCTGTTACTGAACCAATATTTACCCAAGTCTTTCCTAAATCTAAACTTATCCAATTTATACCCATTGTTTTGTCTTCTGTCTTGTGTTGATACTTTTAATACCCTATTAATATCCCCTTTGTTATGTCCATTCACCCACTTGTAAACCTCTATCATGTCACCTCTAACTCTTCGCCTTTCCAGTGAATGCAACTTAAGCTTTGTTAATCTTTCTTCATATGAAAGATTTCTAATTTGGGGAATTAACTTAGTCATCCTACGCTGGACACGTTCAAGTGAATTTATATCCATTCTATAATATGGCGACCAAAACTGAACTGCATAATCTAAATAGGGCCTAACTAGAGCAAGATATAGCTTGAGAACCACACCAGGTGTCTTGTTACTAACACTGCGATTAATAAATCCAAGTGTCCGATTTGCCTCATTACGAACATTTATGCATTGATCCTTTTGTTTTAAATTCTTACTAATCATAACTCCCAGATCCCTTTCGCAATCCGACTTTGCAATCTCAACACCATCTAGCTCGGATCTTGTAACTCTATCATCATTACCTAACCCCAGAACTTTACATTTATCAGCATTAAACTGCATCTGCCAATCCTTCGACCATTTCAAAACCCTATCTAGATCAACTTGAAGTGATAGTGAGTCCTCCTCCGAATTAATTTCCTTACCGATTTTCGTATCATCGGCAAATTTGCAAATGTTGCTACTCAAACCTGAATCTAAATCATTTATATATATTATAAACAACAGAGGTCCCAGGACAAAGCCCTGAGGCACCCCACTTACAACATTTTCCCACTCTGACTTGACTCCATTTATACTAACTCTCTGTTTCCTTTGGTATAGCCATGCCCTAATCCAGCTTAATATAGCACCCCCAATACCATGAGACTCTATCTTTTTAATCAGTCTTTCATGTGGCACTGTATCAAAAGCTTTGCTAAAGTCAAGGTACACAGCATCGCAATCCTTACTACTATCAACTGCCTCAACAATGCTAGAATAAAAAGATAACAAGTTTGTTAAACATGAACGGCCATTTATAAAACCATGTTGCGACTCAATTATTAATTTTTGTTTTTCAAGATGAAGACGAATTTTATTTGCTATTATAGATTCGAGTAACTTTCCCACAATAGATGTTAGGCTAATTGGTCGATAGTTAGACGCAAGTGATCTATCTCCTTTCTTAAAAACTGGTATCACATTAGCAACTTTTCAAAACTCTGGCACTCTGCCTGACTCTATTGATTTATTAAATATGGTTGACAGTGGGTCACAAAGCTCCTCTTTGCATTCTTTAAGCACCCTGGCAAACACTTCATCCGGCCCTGGGGATTTGTTTGGTTTGAGTTTTAATATTTGTTTAAGAACATCCTCCCTGGTAACTGCTAAACTAGTCAACCTGTCCTCATCCCCACCCACATAGACTTGTTCGGCTGAAGGCATATTGTTAAGTTCTTCTTTAGTAAATACAGATATAAAATATTTGTTAAAAATACTACTTATCTCCTTGTCATTATCCGTTATTTGACCTGTCTCAGATTTTAATGGACCTATCCTTTCCCTAGTCTTAGTTCGATATAACTGAAAAAACCCTTTAGGATTTGACTTTGCTTGCTCTGCTATGCGAACTTCATAGTTTCTTTTTGCTTTCCTAATCTCTTTTTTAACATTTCTAACCAGTTGTATGAATTCCTGTTCTAACCTGACTTCCCCATTCTTAATCCTTTTGTACCAAGCTCTCTTTTTACCTATAAGGTTCTTTAAATTATTTGTTATCCACTTTGGGTCATTAGTATTCGACCTATTCAATTTGTATGGTATACTACGTTCCTGTGCTTTGTTTAGAATATTCTTAAATAAGTTATATATTAAATCCACATCGAAATCCCCTTTTACGTCACCTATCGCTGGGTTCATGTCTCGCTCTAAGACCTGCCCACACCCCATACCCAAGAGTTTCCAATCCATTTGACTCAAAATATTTCTTAGGCTATTAAAATCAGCTTTTCGAAAATCTGGCACTTTAACAGAATTTTCTCCTACAGGTCTATTCCATTCTATGCTAAATCCGATTACTTTGTGATCACTGTTCCCTAGCTCACTCCCTATTTCGATGTCATTAATTTGTGTTTCCCTGTTAGTTAACACTAAATCTAAAATATTATTTTCCCGCGTTGGTTCCTTAACCCTTAACATGCTCGGGGTCTAATATCCTGCCATCCGCACAGGCGCATGTCATTTTGAAAAAAAAAAAAATTTTTTTTTTGCTAATCTGTTAAGTTCTGTTCACTGATCACGGGAAAAATAAAAAAAAAATTCTATTGTACTTACTTTTGTTGCAATAGAGCCGAAAAGCTCGGTGATGACGTCACAATCTGCATGTTCGCTCATGCAGTACACGCCCGGGAGGTGTTGCGCGCGGTCCTCAAACAGCCAGAGTTGCCACAAATATATTTTCGCGCTATTTATTTACAATGTCTAAGCGCATTTTATCTAATTTTTTTTCACTAATTGTGTTTCAAATACTGTTTGAACATATTTTGTATCAATAATTGTTGCATATTTGAGTATACACAGGCGCGCACAAATGTTTTCAATTACGGCAATATAATATGTCATTACAGTCTATTATATTGTATGTTCTGCTTATATTTGTATATATTTACACACACGCACACGCTATCTGCTTATATGTTTACATATTTACACACTCGCACACGCTATACACACTTTGAAGCACACTTAGAAGATTTCTAGACTGTGGTAGTCATTGAAGCAGTCGACAGCACATAATGGGATACCACACGTTTCACACCATGTTTGCACAAGCTTCCGTTTCTTGTCTCTATGTGTCGTTGTTTTACACACCAAGCAATCACGTTGGGCTATTGCACGCTTCACACCAGGTGGCAAATACTTAAGTTTGTGTGCTAGGAAGCCTTCAGTGTGAGCGAGGCGTGGAGTACCAGCATGCTGCAACAGTGGGTTTATGATGGGCCGCTGAATACCTGGGACATCTTTTGCAAACTTTCCTAATAACTGTATTGCAGCATCAAATACAAAGTCACGGAAAGTGGGCTTACGTCCAGTTCTCACAAGGTACATGTTGAAACAGTTCAGCATGCTCATGTCCACAAGATGGAAGAACACTTTTTTCGTCCACCTACATGTCTTCCGCACACATTCTGCAGTGCCAATCATCATGTCTGATTTATCAATCAACCGCATGTTGATATTATAGTCTAAAACACAGTCTGGCTTATATAGTGGTGCATTTGTTTTATGGCTCACTTTCCCACTGTTCACCATTGTTCCATCATGAATTGTTGTCAACAAGTTCACCTCTCTTTTGTCTTTCCACCGAACTGACAGAATGTTATCACTTTTCCTTCTCTGACACTCACCAACTGCAATGTCGTTGTCAAACACAGGCATTTCCCTTCGTTGTGGCTTTACTGTACCAACCAATCCGGTTCTATTTTCTAGCAAGAACCGAGCTAGCAAGGGACTTGTATAGTAATTATCTGTGTATAAAATATGTCCCTTGTTCATCCACGGAGCCATGATGGTCTTCACTACACTCCCCGAGATCCATGTTCGTCGTTACCGGGAATGTGTACATCACTAGCCGAGTACAGAATCATGTGTAACACGTATCCTGTCTCACAATCACAAAGAACAAAAAATTTCAGGCCAAATCGGTTTCGTTTTGAAGGAATGTACTGTTTGAATGGAACACGTCCCTTGAAAAGCATGAGAGATTCATCAACCACCAGCTTCTGTGCTGGTACGTAAAAATCTCTGAATTTTCCAATAACATCGTTCATGTAGTGCCTCACTCGCCACAGTCTATCATCAGGTGTTCGGTCCTGAACACTTCCAAAATGTAGACACCTGAGGAGTATCTGAAACCTGTCTCGTGACATATATTTCCCGAATAAAGGTGTTGGTATTGTCTTGTCCTTGCTCCAATAGTCATTTATTGCATGTTTGTGACAGTGCTTCATCAACAAACAGAGTGCCAAAAACACATACATTTCCGCCACTGTGGTATTTTTCCAACGCTGCAGTCGTGAAAATTCTGTGATTTCCCTCTCAATCAGGTAAGCAGCATGCAGGTTCGTTTGGTGTACAATGTATTCCATGAGTGGTTCATCATAGAATGCTGTAAAATATTCCATCTCAGCCATGTCCTCACCTTGATTAGGGAAAAGGTTTGTAATCCCTACATCTTTATCGTCAAAGTGAGGAATATTAGGAATAAAATCGTCACCATCACTCCACTCAAGTACACCAGGCGTCCTGCGAGATGCAGAGGAAAGACGGCGAGGAAGCGATGCATACCGGCGACCAGGAGCTGAATACCGTCTGCGAGAAGCACGGCGGCTACGTGCACGTGAGGTGGGTGCACGTGAGGTGGGTGCACGTGAGGTGGGTGCACGTGAGGTGGATGCATTTGAGGTGGATGCACGTGAGGTGGATGCACGTGAGGTGGATGCACGTGAGGTGGATGCACGTGAACACGAGGGTCTTGGTCCCTCATGTGGTGCCATGCGGTGGCACTTGGCCGGGCGAGATGCTGCTGACGCGACAATTTCTCGCCCAGTTACACCACTGGTACCAGCCACAGGCTCAATAAAACTTTGATCTGAGTCACTAAACCCAGAAAAGGAGTCACCTCCCTCTGACTCGTCACCCTCAAACAGAAAATATCCACAGGAACTGTGAGGTCGTGGTAGAATTGGGGTAGAAAATGGGCGAGGAGGCATGGGTGAGCGTATAGGCCTCGCCATGGCATGGCGGTCATTCTCACTTTCACTGCTGCTGCTACTATCACCCGACAACTGTGTATAATCCTCATCGTTGTCTGAATCGTCAAACACACTTTCTTCACCTTCAGAGAATAATTCGTGGGCTATTTGCTCTGGGGTGAGGGACTGAGTGGTGCGTGCCCGTGAGGCGTTTGACCGTGCGCTCGCCAAGGTGACTCTCGCTAAACTGAGGCCTCCCATGCCTTCGGATCGTAAGCGGGAATTTTTTTCAAAATGGCCGCTGTTTACTAGAGCCCCTGGGCAGCGTATGGGACCCCCAGCTACACCGCGGGCCATTCAAATCGTGCGCGGTACCCATAAACTTCATATGAAGTGAAGCGCAGTTGACTAGTAAAACGATTTACACTTCATATGAAGTGATGCGCACTTTAAGGGTTAATGTGTTGCGTAAGAAAGCAATCGTCAATTAATTCTAGAAAATCTTCTGCTTCACTATTCCCTGTTTTGTTCACCCAGTTTATTCCACTAAAATTAAAGTCACCCATGACATAAATACTGTTAGATCTAGATGCTCTAGATATTTCATTCCATAGATGCTTTGCTTCCATTCTGTCTAAATTTGGTGGCCTATATATAACTCCTATTATAATATTATTTGCTTTTTCGTTTAATTCTATCCAAATAGTTTGTGTGTGTGGCTCAGTTTTGATTCCCTCTTTGAGACTACATTTCAAATTGTCCCTAACATATATGGCTACTCCCCCTCCTTGTCTAATATATCTACCTGTGTGAAATAGTTTAAATCCATTTATCTGATATTCAGCTAATAGTTCTCTATTTTCTACATTCATCCACGTTTCAGTAAGTGCAATAATATCTATTTTTTATGTGCAGACAAGAGCATTTAATTCATTAATTTTATTTCTTAGACTTCTACTGTTAGTGTAATATATCCTAAGTGAATTGTTATTTTGAGGCCCTTTTCTTTCCCTGATCATTTTGCCAATTCTTTTCTCCCACGAACACATACTTTTATTACCTCCTTCCTCCAAATCAATTCCCATACCACTATCTACTAACAGTTTAAACCCAAACAAACACCTCTAACCACTGGTTCCAACGAGTTCGCAACAGCAACAACCCCAGCCCTCGATAGATGCACCCCATCACGAGCATACATTTCATTTCTTCCATAGAAGCGTTCCCAGTTGTCTATGAAAGATATTGCATTTGATTTGCAATATCTTTCTAGCCGGCAATTGACACCAAGTGCCCTCGACATCCATTCATTTCCCACTCCCTTTCTTGGAAGAATGCCACATATGATCGGGATTCCTCCCTTGCTCCTAACTAATTCAATGGCTGTCCTAAATCTCTGTATTAGTTCCTCACTCCTAACTCGCCCAACATCATTACCCCCTGCACTAATACAAATAATGGGTTTGTTCCCATTTCCCGTCATAATATCATTCATGTTTTCAACAATATCACCAATTCCAGCTCCCGGATAGCAAACCCTTAATCTGTTCCCCCTATCTCTGGCACAAAACGTTCTGTCTAAATACCTCACCTGAGAATCTCCCACAACCAAAATTCGCTTCGGTACCGCCCTAACTTTCTGAGCAGTCTGAGGGGCCTGCGCTCCGCCGTTCCTCGCTGATTTCCTCGCTGCAGGCGCACTACAGCACTCGTCGTCCAACACGGCAAATGAATTTGCCGTCCTTAGGGCGTCTGTAGGCGGCCTTGTCAAGGTCTTCTTAAGACCCCTGTCTTTCACTACTCTCCACGATGAGGTCTCGTCAACACTGGTCTCCTCCTTCGTTTCCTCTCGAAGTCTCAGCCGTCGTACCTCCTCCCGCAGGGAATCCATCTCTGCTCTCAGAGCTCCAACCAAACTCACCAAATCATTAACTAATCCTTCAATTATTGCAATAATAATGTTACTCCAGAGCTCCAGCTAACACAACCTCTCACTGTGACAGCACCTGACTGACTGAGCTTGGACACATTCAAGTGAATTTATATCCATTCTATAATACGGCGACCAAAACTGAACTGCATAATCTAAATGGGGCCTAACCAGAGCAAGATATAGCTTAAGAACCACACCAGGTGTCTTGTTACTAACGCTTCGACTTTCATTACATTCAATGCTGGTTTTCTAGGAGCAGCCCCTACGGCTCCCCGGAGCTACTTCACCAAAGACTACCTAAGAAAACAAGGGGACATACCCGGGAGGCGGTCGGTGCACCACTCCTCAACACGAAGTCGGGACAACAACCCAAGGATCCCTCTGGAAAGCAGCAGGCACATCATTCTCCAGAAAAAGGGAGAACGGCTGTAGACGAAGAAACCTATAACCACGACCATAGGAGCCAAAGACCACTGCACCTGAGTAGAGCATGAAGCTCTGCCACACGACCCCCAGAGGCCAATGCCAACATAAAAAGAGAGCTGAAGCAAAGCAAACCTGAATCGAAGGAGCCACAACAACCAAGGAGAAGAAAAACAGGAGAGCACCCTGTTCAAAGACCAGAACGGCACAGGCTGTGCATGAGCAGGCCGGAGGTGAAACAACGCACGAGACAGCCTGCGAAACGGCGCAGAAGGAACATCGATACCGAAAGCTAGCAGCAAAAACCAAGGTGCCAGACCCAGGAACGGCCACAAGCGCCTCTACATCCACCGCAAGCCAATCCTATGACAGCCCCAGGAGGGAAAAGAAACGCAGGACCAAAACCAAAATGCCACAAGCATGCAAGTCCACCACCACAAGTGCAGCCGACAAGGAAGGAACCCGCGTAAGGAGCCGCCCCGCACCAACATCCCGCAGAAGGGCAGGAGCGAAAAGACACTCATTAAGAGGAGCAAAATCATCCCCAGGAAAACGAGCAACGCCGAGACAGTGCTAAGAGAAGAGATATGAACAAAAGAACAAGAAGGCCAAACACCCAGAAGCTGCCTGGAATAGGACCCACAAGCCCTAGAAAGGACTGGAGGGAAGCTCAACCGAACAACGACAGACGTACCAGAAAACGGGAAGGAGCAAAACCGTCCAGAACCTTCGAGAACAAAAAGAAGCAAACACAAAGGACGAAGGCACAAAATCCCCGTCGCACCCGAGACCAAAAGTCATGCAGAACCCCAAGAAGAGGGGGACATGACTGAGAAGGCCCGTCCCGGAAAAAAGGGGTGAAGACCGTAGAAAACCACCCACCAACAGGACGGAAGCAACAGGCATAATGGACAAGAAAACCGAGCCTAGGGAGGGACCGACGCCCAAAAAGCATGTGTGGAGAGGGGGAACGGAAAAACCCCACTCCACAAAACCGCAAGCCCCACCCAGAGGGGTAAAAAATCTCCGGCGGGGACCAACGAGGCCTGAGGCCCCTCACGTTAGCCCCACCCCAGACCCGGGAACCCACCCTGCAGGCCCCGGGGCCGAGCTGTCCCCCCAAAGCTCCAGCGTCAAAACCCCGGGGCAGCCGTGAAAAACACTAAGGAAGGGAGCCCACTAGGCTCTGGAACTTGAACCGAAACCGGAGGATAGGCGAGGGGCGAGATGAAGACCCCAAGCTCATTCCCAGCCAGCACAACGAGGCGAGGACAACGAGGACAGGACAGAGAATCCAAGGAACATGGAAAAACCAGGTCCGGCACAACAAGACCGGCAAGGAAGGAGGGCCCCAGAGGGAGCACGGAAGGGCCGAACAAAATGCTGCAACCAACTCCTACACGCAGCCGAAGTACCAAAACCGCAGCAAAATGTTACCACACTCCCCAAGGAAGCGACAGGGAAGATAAAGATAAATCCTAACCTGAGTGGCACACAAGGGGACACAGGCGGAAACCGAGTACCCAACCGAGCCACAGGGACGGTAGAAGAAATGTGTGCAGTGTAACAGGCAATCGAAGGAACATATTAAGCAGCCCAGCTTGGGCTGACCCCATACACAGCCCCAAGAGCAGAGACGAGAGCGCCCATGAAGCACAGAATCCGCTCGTCAGGCGAACGACAGGGGAGAGGCGGAACCAAAGAGCCAGAACCCAATCCTCCAAGCACAAGGAGTCGAGCACAAAACGCCCTCGACACAGGAAAACTTACCACCGAACAGACACCCCCACTGTTGCACCGTGGAACTAGGTGAAGGCGGGGTCCCGAACTCAAGCAAGGTTAGACAAGCATAGGAGAGGGGCAGGATGAGTACAGGCAGGAGTTGCCTCGGAAGGGCCAAGAGACCACCCGCAGTCACCCATGAACCGAGGAAGGAATCAGGTGGTGAGAACAAGAGCTCCCCTGTATGGGCCAATAGCCCTGCAGTAGGCACCTCCGTTGGTATGGTCCACGTTCTCAAGTACGTATGTACCCATTCCTACTTCCAAAAACAAAAACAGCGTCAGGACGAAGAAGACGCCAGACCGCACCAACTCACCTACAGAACATAGGCGCTGAAGGGGCATAACGCAAGTCTATGAGAACGTAGCCGCCGGAGGCGGCCAGGGCGCCCATGCTGGAGAGGAGGAGGGGAGCGGCAAAGGAGGCTCCCCACCCTAAAATGCAGGGAAAAAACCTTGTGACTTCCCCACAGCTGCACTCCAGAACACCCCCAAAGCAACGGGGCACAGATTGGAGAAAGAAAAGAGCGAGACCACCCCCCCCCCCCCCCCGAGAGAAAATGGATGCAGAACACAAAAACGTGTGCACACCGCCTGGAACCAAAACAAACTCCCACGGCGCATGCGCAGGACACAAAAGAAAAGTAGCCCAACAAGGCAAAAAGCAGGCCAACAAGGCGAGAAGCAGCCCAACAAGGCGAGAAGCAGCCCAACAAGGCGAGAAGCAGCCCAACAAGGCGAGAAGCAGCCCAACAAGGCAAGAAGTAGCCCAACCGGCGACAAGGAGCCCAACTGGCGACAAGGAGCCCAACCGGCGACAAGGAGCCCAACCGGCGACAAGGAGCCCAACCGGCGACAAGGAGCCCAAACGGCTACAAGGAGCCCAACCTGTCCAGAACAGAAGGAACCAGTATGGAGACAAACTCCGGGACACATAGGAGATAAGCCGCAAAGGCCAACCCCACCGCAGGCGAAGAGATGCGGGTAGCCGAAAACCTCCTGAAGACGGAACCGAAGAAACCAGAGGGACACGGAACCGAACCCGGGGACGAGCAGAACCCAAGCCCAAATCGTACGCAGAGGGGGAAAAGAAAACCCCACTCCTTGCAACAGTAAGCCCCACTCAGAAGGATGGAAATCCAGGCGGGTGCAATGGAGCCCAAGGCCCCCAAGGCCCTCTTCCCCAACCCCAGGAGCCTCTACACCAGGCCCTGAGGCCGAGTCGACCTCCAAAGCCCCAGCCCCACAAGAAAAATCCGGGGCAGCCGAGAGAGCTGGATGAGAAGGGGCCCACTGGTCAGACCCTGGAGCATCGACCAGAGGAACAGACTCGAATGCCTCCACAGCTACCCCGGACTTAGCAACACCGAAACTGCCCAAGTCTCAGAACCTCTAACTCCGCTCTGACCCCGAAGCCTGCAGATGCGTAGGGGCCGGAAGCAGGAGGGGGAAAAACATGGGAGGGCGTGGAAGGAACCAAGGCCGAAGCGACCAAAACCCCCAAGTCTGGGTCCCTACACAAAGCGGGCAGCACCGGGGCGTCCGGAGAAGCGACAAACCCGAGCGCGTTGCAACAACCTACCCCGCAACGCACGAGCTGCCTGCACCCATCAGCAGACTGGGTGAATGGAGTCACGAACAAGCAACAAAGCTCGCAGGACTCAGGGTCGAATGTGTCACCGACCCAACAGGCAGCACGACGGAGACAAAAACAAGGAGAGTGTGGGAGTATGTCTCCCAAGATTCTCCCACAGCTGACTGGAATGGCTCATTGCAGTGCACAGTGCACCGACTTTGTGCACAAGGTCCTATATCTGTTAACCCTGGATAGTGACCTGGCATGTTGGGTATCTCCAGAATGCCCACTTAACCAGGAACACTTTCATAATACGGAGGCCGCCGTATGTCCAGGCAGGAAGTAGATACAGGGAGTTAAGCATACTTGCCACCAAGGGTCAGTGAGTACATTGGCCGGTGTGAACCGTAAGAAGAGTAGAGGGGACGCCTGCAAGGCGACAGTGTGACCCTGAGGTCAACCTCAACCGGCGCGATGGGAAATAACAGCTATGACGTGGTCGTGACGTGTTCATGACGTCACCTCTCCTACTGATCATCGAACGGTCAATATGATTGGTTCCCGCTCATTTGCTGCAATGCTATTGGTCAAATTGTAACTCTTTTGGTACTGTGTGCCACGAGATGCCCGGCAGCCCTTGTAAAGTATTCACGTGAGGGAGACCTTACCCAGAGGATGTGTAGCTGTTCTGTCTATCAGCCAATAGACTGAACACCGTCTATTCCTCACCGTCAAGTTAACTCAGCGTCTGCGATATACCCCACATTCGCCCAGAATCACGAGTGTGAATACATTGTTCAGAAGCCTAAAATGACAAATCTCCAGAGCGAAACAGACTGGTATCAGGTAACCCCTGGTGACAAAGATCGTTGTGAGTGACTTAGAGTGAACTAAGGCAGTGCCGCCGCCTAAGTAATGTGTGTGACTTTATCATAGTGTACCTGTACCACAGTGTACAGTGTAGTGCATGGTACCATATAACCTGCAGCCGCCGCCGCATTCACTGTACCACATGACGTCACCACCCTTACTCAACGCCAGTGCCAAGAGTGTGTGCGTGTATCTGTACGCCCTACATCAAGTACCCTCCGTGTTGATGAGCGAAACCAGCTGTCAGGCCACCTACGAGTTCTTGCTTAAATGTGTCTGAGTAAGGAAAAGTACCTTATCTGTAAGTACAAGATCTTGTCATTGTTTTATTGTGTCTGTGTTGATCTGAGGTATCAACCACAGTTCTCACCTTCTCATACCTGTCACAGGTATGTGACAAAGGTGAATCGACGGTGAATGCGTGTTTATCTGTGTGGTATCACGGCATTTCACTCGTCTGTGAATGCGAGCTTCACATACACCACACACTTAGTTATTGTGTGATATTATTGTGCATGTTATTGCCTGTTCCATTGACAGTGCCATTGTGTTTATTGCATATCATCATTACCCGAGTATCCGGTTGGAACTCTTGTGATCCCTTTGCATACCGGCAGTTAGGTTGCCGTGTTAATGATTGGCTGTCAACTGTGTTAAGTTAGGTGTTTCTCCACGAGTGGATACGAGTCGTTTAGCCAGACGTCAAGAGTCTTGCTAATATAACCATAGCCTTTCTAATGCCAATCTAAAGTAAATCAAGCACCCTGTGTATTAGTGGTTAAGTTAGCAAATAAATTACTGTTAAGCTTTATGCGGTGTTTCCGTTGAACCACTTCTGAATACTGCCAATATTACTCAAGCTTTCAGCTCTAGGTGTCTTCAACACCGAGTTGCCTAATTCACTAAACTATAAATGTGATGAGGACCCTGTGAGTCCCTTAAAGTGTTAAATCATTGAGGAGATTCCAACAATCAATGTGGAGCAGGACCAGGTGAGGCTAGTCTGAGAAGAGGCCCTCAAGGACTCTAACTCGACCTTGTTCCCAGGCCCTGTACGGTTGCTCTTGTATTTTCTATTCTGCTAATTCCGACAGTTTCGTGAAGCGTCTGCCACATGTACATTGGCGACGTACGCATTGCAGTCATGAAAGCAAAAAAGAAAACCCCCACCTCTGGCGCCCAACATGATTGGCTTAGTTAGAACCTATGAGCTAGGTTGTACAGTAAAATTTAGCACTTAAATTTTCCCTGAGTATTCAAAATTGACGGGCAGTATTCAGAGGATGTTTAACGCCCTGTTATGTACACACTCCACCAGTTTGTCTGAGTGTGTAGAGTACAAACAGTGCTACTTGCATCTTCGCCAGGCCTTGACCACTCGTAGACCTGACGACTACGACACTCTTACTGAGCTAGAGTGTAAGGAACGAGTGGAGCAGCACATGAGGGCCTGTGGAAAAGGTGATGCTACAAGCACACATGCAGTGTAGTACTGAGGTGGCGTGCACGAGTCTCATCCACACTGGATGAGGCTATCGGTAGTGAGACCCCGGTGAGAGATAACACAGTGGCAGAGACCCCAGTGAGAGACAACTTGGAAGTAAAGACCCCTGTGGGTGACGTCACCGAGAATGATGTCACTAGAATCACGCACGCTGTGGAAGAAAACGGAGTCATGCGGGAATCTAGCCCTTTACCCCTCAAAACACTAGGGGCCCAAATGGAATTCACACCCACAGGCGCAACAAAAAAAAAATCCAAAAAATTCTTTCGTCTAATAGAAGTGTTCATTTTTGTTCCCTGATCACGGAAAAAATAACAAAAAAAATTGTAGGTAGCATACTTTAGCCGCAATAGGGTAGGGAAGTGTGGCAAAAAAGGGACATTGGCAGATCCTTCGCCAGACGAGGTCTACTCCGCCCGAGCTGTCAAACGGCAGTTGCCACAAATATATATTATTACCCAATTATTTCAATGTCACTGATTGATTTTTTCTTAGTTTTTTTGCGGTAATATTATTCCATACAGTGAATTGTGGTATATTTATATAATAAAATGTGTGAACCATTGCTGTACTCAAAATTATGGTGTGCATATTAGTGATTCAATTATTATGTTCATAAAACAATAAACAAATAGTTTTGCTGTTGTTACACTACATACACAGGTTATATATAAGTATCTGCATGTTTTGTTCACCATAACGAACTACTAAGTTGGTATTGTGAGTCAAAAAGCAACGAGGAGTGACCGCCAAACACCAGCGAGCCACTCCCTCCCTCAACACCACCTCACTCGCCCTTATTCTCGACCAACAATACTGTTTTTGCATTTATTCACTATACACAGACGTTATATATACGTATTTACATGTTTTGTTCTCCATAACTGTACATCTAAGCTTGTATGGTGAGTAAAGGCACTAAGACGTAGCTACTCACACAGTCAGCTGATCGGCGGCAGCCCTCAAG
Organism: Procambarus clarkii; assembly: GCF_040958095.1. NCBI lineage: Eukaryota > Metazoa > Arthropoda > Malacostraca > Decapoda > Cambaridae > Procambarus > Procambarus clarkii. The sequence continues at coordinate 33,138,822 of NC_091166.1, forward strand.
GCCAGACGCACTAATATTTCTCCTCCTACAATATTGTTTGTGGTGTTATTACGCTATATACGCACATTATATATAAGTATCTACCTGTTTTATTCACCATACATGTACAAATAAGCTGGTATGGTACCCAAAGACCATAGTGGCCATCAGTAAACAACATGCCAAGTCGTGCAGACAATGCTCCTCCCTCACCAAAATGGCGGCTCCCAACCTACTCCTCTCGCTTTTATCTCACACTATACACACGTTATATATAAGTATCTACATTTGTGTTCACCATAGCGAACCACTAAGTTGGTATGGTGAGTGCAGTCAATAAATGGTGGCCACACACAGTCAGAAGACGACGCCACAACCCTCCCTCCCTCCCTCAGCCTTACTCCTCCCTCCATGGAGCACAGCGCTAAATATCACCACAATCCTGCTATTATCAGAATCCTGGTCAGTTTTATCACAGTCAGGGGGGCTTCAGTAATACTATCACTGCTAAATAATAGCAGTATCATATATATCATGGCATTTGTAGGCGATGCTGTGGTCACAAGCTGAACAGTGGTGCTGTGAGCTGGTGCTGCGTGCACCAGCCTTGGTGGCTTGCTCAATAATGATGCTCTAACACCCAAGAATGTTCGCCTGGATTTTTTTTCTAGGTGGCACTTGAAGCACGTGCCTGTGAGGAGGGGCAGAAAGAGGACCACTCTAGAAAGAGAACAGAGACGACTGTACAGGAGAAGGAAAAAAATAACGGAAATGCTTCGGCAGACACAACTATCACAAGCAAGGAAAACAAGCCTAAGCAGGGAGATTGAGGAAATAGAACAAACGTTGAAGCGATCATATGAGTCTGAGGAAATGGAATTGGAACAGAAAGCTATACAAGAGATAAGGAAAAATCCGAAATATTTTTTCACATACGCAAAATCAAAATCCAAAACCTCGACCAGTATTGGACCGTTAATTACAAATGAAGGTACGTACCTAGAGGACAACAAAGAGATTAGTGAAATTCTAAGAAGCCAGTATGAGGCTATGTTTAGCACACCAATAAACAACATGAAAGTTGATGACCCAGACAGCTTCTTTATGAATGACATTCAAGCTGCAGATAATATAATGGATATTACCACAAACTCGGAAGACTTTGAAAGAGAAATTGATAATATGCCTATGCACTCAGCTCCTGGGCCTGACTCATGGAATGCAATATTCATAAAGAAATGTAAAGTACCAGTAGCGAGAGCACTCAGCGTAATATGGAGAAAGAGCCTGGATACAGGGGAGATACCAGCAGCACTTAAATCTGCAGATATAGCTCCGTTGCACAAGGGGGGGAGTAAAGCCTTGGCAAAAAATTATAGGCCAGTTGCACTAACATCACACATAATAAAAGTGTTTGAAAGAGTGATTAGGAATCAAATTTCTAGTTTTATGGAAAACAATGAATTGCACAATCCAGGACAACATGGATTTAGAGCGGGAAGATCCTGTCTGTCACAGTTACTCAACCACTATGACAAAATCACAGAAGCCCTAGAAGAAAAGCAAAATGCAGATGTTGTATACACAGACTTTGCAAAGGCGTTCGATAAATGTGACCATGGGGTGATAGCTCACAAAATGAGGTCAATGGGAATAACTGGAAAAGTAGGACGCTGGATACTCAATTTCCTGTCGAACAGAACACAAAGAGTAACAGTCAATCAGATAAAATCGAGTCCAAGCGATGTTAAAAGCTCTGTACCTCAAGGTACAGTCCTTGCACCGCTACTGTTCCTTATTCTCATATCTGATATAGACAAAAATACACGTCACAGCTTTGTGTCGTCCTTTGCAGATGACACAAAAATCAGCATGAAAATTACCTCTGCTGAAGACATTGAAAAACTACAAGCAGATGTCAACAAAGTTTTTGATTGGGCAGCAGAAAATAACATGATGTTCAGGTACTCAGGTACGGCAAAAATGAGGATCTGAAACATAATACAGGGTACAAAACACAATCGAATCTTCCCATAGTAGAAAAACAGCATGTAAAGGATTTAGGAATAATGATGTCCGACGACCTAACGTTTAGGGAGCATAACCAAGCAAATATCGTGTCAGCCAGAAAAATGATCGGATGGATTACGAGAACTTTCAAATCCAGGGATCCCATCACAATGGTTGTACTCTTCAAGTCACTTGTGTTGTCCCGTCTCGAGTACTGCTCAGTACTCACTTCCCCCTTCAGAGCAGGAGAGATTGCTGAAATAGAGGGAATACAGAGAACATATACGGCACGCATAGACGAGATAAAACACCTAAATTATTGGGATCGTCTCAAAGCTCTCCAAATGTACTCTCTAGAAAGGAGACGAGAGAGATACCAAATAATATACACATGGAAAATACTGGAGGGTCAGGTCCCAAATCTACACAGTAAAATAACAACGTACTGGAGTGAACGATATGGAAGAAAATGCAAGATTGAACCTGTGAAGAGCAGAGGTGCCATAGGCACAATCAGAGAGCACTGTATAAACATCAGGGGTCCGCGGTTGTTCAACGTCCTCCCAGCGAGCATAAGAAATATTGCCGGAACAACCGTGGACATCTTCAAGAGAAAACTGGACGATTTTCTAAGAGAAGTTCCGGATCAGCCGGGCTGTGGTGGGTACGTGGCCCTGCAGGCCGCTCCAAGCAACAGCCTGGTGGACCAAACTCTCACAAGTCGAGCCTGGCCTCGGGCCGGGCTTGGGGAGTAGAAGAACTCCCAGAACCCCATCAACCAGGTATCAACCAGGTATCAGGCATCTGGCAACTATCGGTCGTGGCTGTACTATAGCTGCCCCTATCCTAGGCGGGGCAGTTTAAATTATAGCGCTAGACATGAAATCATATATATATGATGTGCGCGGTTTTGGTTTTGTCACTGATATCATATGGGGGAATTCTATGGGGAAGAATCTCGGCCCAAAAGGTCCTTGTCGACGACACCAACTCAAAGAGTAGGTATTACAGGCTCGCAATTATTTACCTTAGAGGAATACCGCGACCAGGTTAGGGAGTTGGGATTCGAAGGGAATAAAGTAACAGAGCAAGCTATGAAACTCTGGACTGATAAGCAGGGCAGAGAAAGCAAACTGTGGACTGATCAGCAAGAGAGAGAAAACAAATGCTGGACTGACAGCAGAACTGAGAAAGTACTGAACGCATAGCTCGCATGCAGTTGTAAGGCAGGATGACCAGACAAGTGGTCGTTCAACAGAGACTAACGTTGAACAAGGTAAGACTGTCAAACCACCTAAACTAGCAACTCTTGTTGCTAGTTTAGGTGGCTAACTTTGATGAGAGGGGCGACTCGATGGATGCATACATCAAGCGTTTCGGAGGTCACGCCGCTGATTGCGGGTGGGAAAGATCAAAGTGGGCACTCGCTCTTAGTGTATTGTTAAAGGGTAGGGCACTATCTACCACAGTCTGGGTCCGCACCAGCACGGAGATTACGAGGCATTGACAACAGCGCTGCTGAACGGTTTTGGCATCACTGCAGACCTAAAGAATTTCCATAGAGCTCAGTTGCAAAAAGGGGAGACATATGTGCTAATGTTACAGCAGTTAGAATCTAGTCTAAACCGTTACTGTGAACTCATGGAGACTGCTCCTGGGAGCATGGAGTTCTATCAACTGATGATTCGTGAACAGTTCTTAGAAGCATGCGAATCGTCTCTGCGTGTCAAGCTAAAAGAGCAAGAAATTGTGTCAAATCTGTCTATGGCCAAGCAAGCTGATCTCTGGGCTGGGGCCAGGAGATAGGTGAAAGAGGTGAAGCCGCACGAGAAGCATCAGGCTACAGGTACTGGCGAGGAAGCTAAGCCTAAGACTATTGTGTCGGGGGAGCAGGGAAACTCCTCCAACAAGCATGTGCACAAGTGCTACACCTGTGGTAAGCCAGGTCATCGTGCAGCTGATTGCAAGGTAAAACCGAAATCAGGTTACATAGCAGGTGTGAGCTCAAGTGGTAAGAAACATCCCAATGTTGGAAAAGATCCACTAGCTTGGACCCTTGAGGTGGTGGACGGAAATGTTAACGAAAAATCGGCGAAAATCTTCCTTGACAAAGGCGCCACTATCCACATGGTAAGAAAAAGCCTAGTAAAGCCAGGATCTGAGACAGGTAGACATATCTATGTCAAATTCCCAAATGGCTATGCTAAAGAGATGGTGGAAGTGTATGTGTGGGTCGACACACCTAACATCAAAGGTAAAATCCGCGTCGTTCAACAGGAACGTGCTGTATATGGACTTTTATTGGGGAATGTACCAGAAGTCTCTGATTGCCCAAGTCCACCCTCGAAGAAAACGGGGGAGCGTGAGGACGCTGCCTCGGCTGTGTGCAGCTGCCCTCAGTCAGCTGATGCCAAGGGCGACTCGCCCGGGAATGACGTCACAGGGAGTGACCACACCCTCACCCAGCTGAAGAATAAGGGAGAGAAAGCAAGCTGTGAAGTAATGGAGAAAGAAGCAAAACCTCTGGTTGAAGCGACAGCAACTCCATTAACAGGTAACTCGCTCGTGGCAGCTGTCACTATGAGGTCACAGAGCAACAAGCCGACTCGCCCAGAAAAACCTTTGAAATTACCAGACATTCAGGGAATGTCTGCAAAGGTGAAACAAGCAAAAAAAACACATGCTCAAACGCTATGAGGACCCTCCTGTAGATGGATCCACAAGACCGAAGAAGCATGTAAGACGTAAGAACAGGAGAGGACAACGGGGCTCGACATCGACAGAGCCGATCGACAACCCACTGCTCTCAACAGTAGGTGCTGACTGGTTGAGTAGGTCAGGGGGTGAGTAACGAGACGTCGAACGAGGGAGACATGAGCGAGGAAATGCAACGGGAATCACCGGAATCACAGGGAATCACTGGGAATCACACTACTTCCCAGTGTATCTCTGATGTTTCAGGCATGACACAGGTGGAGAGAGGCAGTGGACAGACTAGTGCCACTCAGGGTTTCGAGGTGTTGAGCCGATCCAGACCTGGAGCTACGTCCAACCACAGTGCCTGCTCCAAACCTGACAAGATAGCCACATGTGACCTGGTGACTGAAGAAATTCCTCACTTATCTTGAGGTTATCTTGAGATGATTTCGGGGCTTTTTAAGTGTCCCCGCGGCCCGGTCCTCGACCAGGCCTCCACCCCCAGGAAGCAGCCTGTGACAGCTGACTAACACCCAGGTACCTAATTTACTGCTAGGTAACAGGGGTATAGGGTGAAAGAAACTCTGCCCATTGTTTCTCGCCGGCAGCTGGGATCGAACCCGGGACCACAGGATCACAAGTCCCTCGTGCCGTATGTTCGGCCGACCGGCTCCCGTAAGAGCCGTCCAACCTGGGTGTGCTGGGTCTGGTGTACTTACCAGAAGGAAATAGTCTAGACGAGGACCCGCCTCGCCTAGCAGTATAGAAAACGGGGGTCTGCTCGACCCGGCCGCACCACATACACTCAGGGTACGTGCATGTGCGTCAGCAGTGTGAGGTGGAACGAGCACCACATGTGGAGCTCGATCTTTGTTGGGGGGTGTTGTGGGAGTATGTCTCCCAAGATTCTCCCACAGCTGACTGGAATGGCTCATTGCAGTGCACAGTGCACCGACTTCGTGCACAAGGTCCTATTTCTGTTAACCCTGGATAGTGACTTGGCATGTTGGGTATCTCCAGAATGCCCACTTAACCAGGAACACTTTCATAATACGGAGGCCGCTGTATGTCCAGGCAGGAAGTAGATACAGGGAGTTAAGCATACTTGCCACCAAGGGTCAGTGAGTACATTGGCCGGTGCGAACCGTGAGAAGAGTAGAGGGGACGCCTGCGAGGCGACAGTGTGACCCTGAGGTCAACCTCAACCGGCGTGATGGAAAATAACAGCTATGGCGTGGTCGTGACGTGTTCATGACGTCACCTCTCCTACTGATCATCGAACGGTCAATATGATTGGTTTCCGCTCATTTGCTGCAATGCTATTGGTCAAATTGTAACTCTTTTGTGCTGTGTGCCACGAGATGCCCGGCAGCCCTTGTAGAGTATTCACGTGAGGGAGACCTTACCCAGAGGACATGTAGCTGTTCTGTCTATCGGCTAATAGACTGAACACCGTCTATTCCTCACCGTCAAGTTAACTCAGCGTCTTTGCGATATACCCCACATTCGTCCAGAATCACCAGTGTGAATATATTGTTCAGAAACCAAAAGTGACAAATCTCCAGAGTGAAACAGACTGGTATCAGGTAACCCCTGGTGACAAAGATCGTTGTGAGTGACTTAGAGTGAACTAAGGCAGTGCCGCCGCCTAAGTAATGTGTGTGACTTTACCACAGTGTACCTGTACCACAGTGTACAGTGTAGTGCATGGTACCATATAACCTGCAGCCACCAGCCGCCGCCGCCCTCACTGTACCACGTGACATCACCACCCTTACTCAACGCCAGTGCCAAGAGTGTGTGCGTGTATCTGTACGCCGTACTGCGAGTACCCTCCGTGTCGACGAGCGAAACCAGCTGTCAGGCCACCTACGAGTTCATGCATGTGTCTGAGTGAGTAAGGATCTGTAAGTACAAGATCTTGTCATTGTTTTATTGTGTCTGTGTTGATCTGAGGTATCAACCACAGTTCTCACCTTCTTATACCTGTCACAGGTTATAGGTGAATCGGCGGTGAATGCGTGTTTATCTGTGTGGTATCACGGCATTTCACTCGTCTGTGAATGTGAGCTTCACATACACCACACATTTAGTTATTGTGTGATATTATTGTGCATGTTATTGCCTGTCCCATTGACAGTGCCATTGTGTTTATTGCATAGCATCATTACCCGAGTATCTGGTTGGAGCTCTTGTGATCCCTTTGCATACCGGCAGTTAGGTTGCCGTGTTAATGATTGGCTGTCAACTGTGTTAAGTTAGGTGTTTCTCCACGAGTGGATACGAGTCGTTTAGCCAGACATCAAGAGTCTCGCTAATACAACCATAGCCTTTCTGATGCAAATCTAAAGTAAATCAAGCACCCTGTGTATTAGTAGTTAAGTTAGTAAATAAACTACTGTTAAGCTTTATGCGGTGTTTCCGTTGAACCACTTCTGAATACTGCCAGTATTACTCAAGCCTTCAGCTCTAGGTGTCTTCAACACCGAGTTGCCTAATTCACTAAACTATAAATGTGATGAGGACCCTAGGAGTCCCTTAAAATGTTAAAGCATTGAGGAGATTCCAACGATCAATGTGGAGCAGGACCAGGTGAAGCTAGTCTGACAAGAGACCCTCAAGGACTCTAACTCGACCTTGCTCCCAGGCCCTGTATGGTTGCTCTCGTATTTTCTATTCTGCTAATTCCGACAGTTTCGTGAAGCGTCTGCCACATGTACATTGGTGACGTACGCATTGCAGTCGTGAAAGCAAAAAAGAAAACCCCCACAGAGTCACCCTGAGACAAAGGGACAGAGCAACCCTCAACTCGCACAAAGCGAGAAGGGACGCAAGGGTCTCCACTATCAGACCCGAGAGCCCCCAGGGGGTTTCCCAGGGCCCCTAGACTGGGTCTGCTAAGGGTTATCCCAGGCAGCGCACTGCTAACCGGCCCCCCAAACTACCAAGCAAACTGCTAAAGCTGAACCCACGGGATGTGTCCACCCGTGAGGGCGAAGCAGGGGGTGCCACCACACAAACGACCCTAATATAAGGGGGGGGGGGGAACACAAGGCAGACCCCCTACAAGGCAAAAACAAATATAAAGGAAAAACCACACAAGTGGACAACGTACCCAGAGGGAACAGAGCCGGCCGCTGTCATAGGTGAAAACTAGCTACGCAGTACCCTGCACCCCACCAGTGCTATAACTACCACTTACCCCAAGGCAAACAAGGGAGGAAAACCCCCAAACACTTGGGGCGGCCAAACGCCAAGCAGCGAAAAGCCAACAGAGGTAAACCCAAGGTGACTTGTGGAAGGCAACCCCAAGCCCCAAGGGCGGTACTTACAGGGCACTCAGGAAAGGTGACCCTAAGCACATGCAGCCCAAGTACCTGAGAATACTACTCCCAGCTCACACGATCACCGTAAGAGCAGCACTGCAAACGAGTCACAGCACTGAGACAAGACTGGAGCTGGAGCGACACGACCATGCACTATCCCATCAGCCGAGGAACTGGGGCAGGGATCGCCGGCGCAGGGGTCTGGGGCTCCCCCTTCCCCCTCCCGGGGAGGAAGGAGCTGCACAGACATGTGGCGCGGCTCGTGTGACGTCATGCTTGTTAGTTCGTTTTCTGGGGGAGTTCTGTCCACTTGTTTGTCGATTTTTGTTGTTAACCAGAATAGGGGTTTGTTTTGTGGTGCTTACCTTTCTGGGTGCCTGTCCCGGTCGATGGCAGATATAGAATGCTCCAAATCACATGTGCAATTCTATGGGCCATTGCTCCCCGTGCCTCTCTGAGGGGGGCCAGGTTCTGGCTCATGGTCCCTGGTAGGCCTAGAACTCCACCCACATCGACTGATGCAAAATAGTTAGGGTGTCCATATCAGCAATGGATAGCTCTGGGGAGCCGTAGGGGCTCCCCCCAGAGAACTATTCCTCCAGAGGGACATGACGAGGGAGGAGAGAGCCATGGCTGCAGAAGCAAAGAAAAAGCGCAGGGCGAGAGGAGAAAACTTTGAAAACACAGCTGCCAACACAACATCCCCAGGGGCGAGGGGGGAACCCACAACGAGCAACCCAGTAACACCAGAGGGGAGGGTAACTCCACCAACCTCCTCTGCATAGAAACCTCCCCTACCCCGAACCCTCCCTGCCCCCACTCAAATGTTCAGCCAACTCCCCCTCCCCCCCTCACCCCACTCCCACCCTGCTACCCCTCCCCAACTATCACCATGTCCCCCTTCCCCCTTTCCCCCACTGTCCTTCCTCCCCTTTCCCCCACTGTCCTCCCTCCCCCTTCATCCCATACCCTCCCTGTCCCCCCTTCACTTGACCCCCCACCCCTCACTCCAGTATCTTCTGAGACCCCGTTACCCACCCCACAAATCCTCAAGTCCATGGGACAGATTTCCCCCATCGGCAGAACGCTCACCAAGAAGGGAACATGAGAAAGGACAGAAGAAAGCGAGTCTCAAGGCAATGTACACTAACATAGATGGGATTACATATACTGTATAACAAATGAACTTGGAGAATGGGTACTTGAAGAAAACCCAAACATAATAGCACTCTCAGAAACAAAGCTAATGAAAACCATAACAAATGCAGTGTTTCCACAGGACTACTGTGTTGTGAGGAAAGAGAGAGAAGGAAGAAGAGGTGGTGGTGTAGCTCTGCTGGTAAGAAAAGCCTGGGATATTGAAGAGATGGTTATTCAGGGCTGTGAAGGTTTCAGTGACTATATAACAGGTACAATAGCAACTGGAGGACAAAAAATTATAGTCGCAGTCATATATAACCAACCACCAAATGACAGAAGACCCAGACAGGAATATGATAGAAACAACATTGCCACCATTTACACAATAGAGAGAACAGCGTCTCTCACTAGTAGGAATGGATCTGGACTACTAATCATGAAGAAATTCAACCACGGGAATATAGATTGGGAGAACAGAGACCCGCATGGAGGACCAGATACATGGAGAGCTAAGCTGCTGGATGCGGCAACAAGAAACTTTCTAAGCCAACACATCAAGGGACCGACAAGAATGAGAGGGAAGGATGAACCAGCTATGCTTGATCTGATATTTACCCTCAATGAATGAGATATAAGGGAAGTTTAGATGAAAGCCCCCTTGGGAATGAGTGATCACAGTGTATTGATCTTTGAGTACTTGGTAGAGCTAGGACTTATCTCCCCCCAAAAAAGAACTAGAAAACAAAAGGCTGGCATACCGAAAGGGGAATTATGAGAGGATGAGAAGTTTCCTAAGGGATATACCATGGGACACAGACCTCAGAGCTAAGTCTGTACAAGACATGATGGATTATGTCACCCAAAAGTGTTAGGAGGCAGTAAAAGGTTTATCCCGCCCCAAAGGGAAAAATCCGAGAAGCAAAAGAAAAATCCATTGTTTAACAGGGCATGAATGGAAGCAAAGGAACTGATCAAAAGGGCGTGGAGGAACTTCCGAAATAACAGAACACCAGAAAGCAGAGAGAGATACCAGAGAACAAGGAATGAGTATGTTAGTGTGAGAAGGGAAGCAGAGAAAAATTATGAAAATGATATAGCAAGCAAAGCCAAGACCAATCCAAAGCTACTCCACAGTCACATCAGGAGGAATACAACAGTGAAAGAACAGGTAATGAAACTTAGGATAGGCGATGACAGGTATACAGAGAACGACAAAGAGGTGTGTGAAGAACTCAACAAGAGGTTCCAAGAGGTCGTCACAATAGAACATGGTGAGGTCACTGCGCTAGGAGAGGGGGCAGTAAACCAGGCAGCCTTGGAAGGGTTCGAAATTATGAGAGAGGAGGTCAAGAGACACCTGTTGGATCTGGATGTGAGAAAGACTGTTGGTCCGGACGGGATCTCACCATGGGTATTGAAAGAGCGTGCAGAGGCACTCTGCTTGCCACTCTCCACAGTGTATAGTAGATCACTAGAGACGGGAGACCTACCAGAAATATGGAAGGTGACTAATGTGGTCCCAATATACAAAAAGGGTGACAGACAAGAGGCACTGACAAAAGGCAGGTTAAGGCCAGTGTCCTTAACTTGTATACCATGCAAAATGATGGAGAAGATCGTGAGAAAAAATCTAGTAACACATCTGGAGAGAAGGGATTTCATGACAAATCGCCAACATGGGTTCAGGGAGAGTAAATCTTGCCTTACTGGCTTAACAGAATTCTACGATCAGGTGACAAAGATTAAGCAAGAAAGAGAAGGCTGGGCGGACTGCATTTTTTTGGATTGTCGGAAAGCCTTTGATACAGTCCCCCATAAGAGGCTGGTACATAAGCTGGAGAGACAGGTAGGAGTAACTGGTAAAGTGCTCCAGTGGATAAGGGAGTACCTAAGCAATAGGAAGCAAAGAGTTACAGTGAGGGGGTGAGACATCAGATTGGCGTGAAGTCACCAGTGGAGTCCCACAGGGCTCTGTACTCGGCCCTATCCTGTTTCTGATATAAGTAAACGATCTCCCAGAGGGTATAGACTCATTCCTCTCAATGTTTGCTGACAATGCCAAAATTATGAGAAGGATTAAGACAGAGGAGGACTGCTTGAGGCTTCAAGTAGACGTAGACAAACTAAAGGAATGGTCGAACAAATGGTTGTTAGAGTTTAACCCAAGCAAATGTAATGTAATGAAGATAGGTGTAGGGAGCAGGAGACCAGTTACAGGGTATCATTTGGGAGATGAAATTCTTCAAGAGTCAGAGAGACCTGAGGGTTCATATCATGCCAGACCTGTCCCCTGAAGCCCATATCAAGAGGATAACATCAGCAGCATATGCCAGGTTGGTAAACATAAGAATGGCATTTAGACACTTGTGCAAGGAATCATTCAGAACTTTGTATACCACCCATGTCAGACATTAAGCAGTGATGTGGTGGAGGCTGACTCCATACACAGTTTCAAGTGTAGCCATGATAGAGCCCTGTAGGCGCAGGAACCTGTACACCATTTAATTGACAGTTGAGAGGCGAGACCAAAGAGCCAGAGCTCGACCCCCGCAAGCACAAATAGGTGAGTACAGGCGGCGTGAAGAGCTAAGAGATGGAGGAGAAGGATGGGAAGGAGGATCGGAGGGAGACGAGGAAGAAGACACAGGAGACAAGACAGACTGGGTAGAAAGATGGGGGACCCCAGATAGAGAACCATGAGGGGGACCTTTCGGGACAGAACTTAAAGGAACAGAGGAGGAGGAGGTGAGCGTGTCTGGGTCTAAGGCCTGGAAACAGTTGTGAGACTGAGGAAGGTGGGAAGGACGCGGAGACGAAGAGCACAACACATGAGCATAAGAGACACCAGCACCTGAGATCGAACCCAGGACCACAGGATCACAAGTCCAGCGTGCTGTCCGCTCGGCTCCCTCTGAATGAATATATATATGGTGAATATAACAGGTAGATATTTATATATAATGTGTGCATATAGCATAATAACACCGCACAGTATTGTTGGATGAGAAATATTAGTGCATCTGGCCTTGAGGGAGGCAGCCATCAGCTGACTGTGTGAGGTCCTACGTCTTTGTGCCTTTACTCACCATAAAAGCTTAGATGTACAGTTATGGTGAACAAAACATGTAAATACTTATATATAAAGTCTGTATATAAGATATATAGCGTAATAACACCACACAGTATTGTTGGAGGAGAAATATTAGTGCGTCTGGCCTTGAGGGCGGCAGCCATCAGCTGACTGTGTGAAGTCCTACGTCTTTGTGCCTTTACTCACCATACAAGCTTAGATGTACAGTTATGGTGAACAAAACATGTAGATACTTATATATAACGTCTGTATATAGTGAATTATAGCAAAAACAGTATTGTGGGAGGAGAATGTGGGCGAGTCAGATGACTTGAGGGAGGGCGGGAATGGCTGGCTGGTACACGGCGGTCACTCCTCGTTACTTTTTGATTCATAATAGCTACTTAGTAGTTCGTAATAGTGAACAAAACATGCAGATACTTATATATAACCTGTGCTTATAGTGTAATAACCGACAAAGTATTTGTTCACTGATTGATGAACATAATTGAATCAACAATATGCACACCATATTTTTGAGTACAGCAATGATTCACTCATTTTATTATATAAATATATCAAACTACACACTATTGAATAATATTACAGCAACAAAACTATGAAAAATCAATCAGAGACATTGAAATAATTAGGTACTTATCCCTTTGTGGCAACTCCAGCCTGACAGCTGGCGAGCAACAGACCGCCTGGGACGCACGCTGAGTCAGCGCCTATAATTTGCCAGACTTCCCCGCCCTATAGCGGGCAATATATGCCACTTACGACTTTTTTATTATTTTTCCCGTGGTCAGTGAACACAAATTAACAGGTTAGGAAGAAAAAATAATGTTTTTTTCAAAATTACATGCGCCTGTGGGGAAGAAAGGATATTATAGCCCTAGCATGTTAAGCTTTCCGAGCCACTGTCTACCATATTTAATAAATCAATAGAGTCAGGCAGAGTGCCAGAGTCATGGAAGGTAGCTAATGTGGTACCAATTTTTAAGAAAGGAGATAGATCACTTGCGTCAAACTATCGGCCAATTAGCCTAACGTCTATTGTGGGAAAGTTACTTGAATCAATAATTGCAAATACAATTCATCTCCATCTTGAAAAACATAAATTAATAAATGAGTCGCAACATGGTTTTACAAATGGCCGTTCATGTTTAACAAATTTGCTAACTTTTTATTCCAGCATAGTTGAGGCAGTTGATAGTGGTAAGGATTGTGATGTTGTGTACCTTGACTTTAGCAAAGCTTTTGATACAGTGCCACATGAAAGACTAATTAAAAAAATAGAAGCTCATGGTATTCGGGGTGCTATATTAACTTGGATTAGGGCATGGCTATTCCAAAGGAAACAGAGAGTTAGTATAAATGGGGTTAAGTCAGAGTGGGATAATGTTGTTAGTGGAATACCTCAGGGCTCTGTCCTGGGACCTCTGCTGTTTATAATATATATAAATGATTTAGATTCAGGTTTGAGTAGCAACATTTGCATATTTGCCGATGATACGAAAATCGGTAAGGAAATTAATTCGGAGGAGGACTCACTATCACTCCAAGTTGATCTAGATAGGGTTTTGAAATGGTCAAAGGATTGGCAAATGCAGTTTAATGCTGATAAATGTAAAGTTCTGAGGCTAGGTAATGATGATAGAGTTACAAGATACGAGCTAGATGGTGTTGAGATTGCGAAGTCGGATTGCGAAAGGGATCTGGGAGTTATGATTAATAAGAATTTAAAACAAAAGGATCAATGCATGAATGTTCGTAATAAGGCGAATAGGACACTGGGATTTATTAATCGAAGCATTAGTAACAAGACACCTGGTGTGGTTCTTAAGCTATATCTTGTTCTGGTTAGGCCCCATTTAGATTATGCAGTTCAGTTTTGGTCGCCGTATTATAGAATGGATATAAATTCACTTGAACGTGTCCAACGTAGGATGACTAAGTTAATTCCCCAAATTAGAAATCTTTCATATGAAGAAAGATTAACAAAGCTCAAGTTGCATTCACTGAAGAGGCGAAGAGTTAGGGGTGACATGATAGAGGTTTACAAGTGGGTGAATGGACATAACAAAGGGGATATTAATAGGGTATTAAAAGTATCAACACAAGACAGAACACGAAACAATGGGTATAAATTGGATAAGTTTAGATTTAGGAAAGACTTGGGTAAATACTGGTTCAGTAACAGGGTTGTAGATTTGTGGAACCAATTGCCGCGTAACGTGGTGGAGGTGGGGGTCCCTCGATTGTTTCAAGCGCGGGTTGGACAAGTATATGAGTGGGATTGAGTGGTTATAGATAGGAGCTGCCTCGTATGGGCCAACAGGCCTTCTGCAGTTACCTTTGTTCTTATGTTCTTATATTCTTATGAATGTTGAGAGGAGCTATTTTGGTGAGGGAGGTGACGTACGTAGCGTCATCTGCTGTGTGATTTTTCATGTAGTGTATGGTGGCCACTGTACGGGTCCGTCTAATTACCACAAGCTACACAAGCTTCAGAAAGCTTCAGAAAGCTTCCTGACGATACGTTAGTAATGGATAAATATGATATGTTAGGTTAGGCTGAGCTAAACTAACCTAACCTAACCTAACCTAACTTAACCAAACCAAACCTAACTAAACCTAACCTAACCTAACCTAACCGACGCTTGGATCGTCGACTTTATTTGGCTTCACCAGCTCTTTATTTTCGTCTAATTTCTTAATAAAAATATACTTATTTAGATTAAAATTATGTTTTCTCGTGTTGTACATTCAACACCAACATTATAATGAGTAAATATATCATATTTATTCATTACTAACATAAGCTTTCTGAAGCTTGTGTAGCTTGTGGTAATTAGACGGACCGCACTGTACTGTTTGGACACAATACTGGCTTACTTGGATAGTTCTAGTAAATAAAACAAGTAGATAGGTATATAGAACATGTGTAATAAGAACTATAGCAATATGGTGGGAGGAGAAATGTTGGCGAGTAAGATGTTGGAGTGAAGAATATTAGAATTGGAGCTCCAGCTAACACAACCTCTCACTGTGACTGCACCTGACTGGAGTCAGTCAGTCAGGTGCAGTCACAGTGAGAGGTTGTGTTAGCTGGAGCTCCGATTCTAAAATCATTATTATTGCAATAATGGAAGGATTAGTGAAGGATTTGGTGAGTCTGGTTGGAGCTCTGAGAGCAGAGATGGATTCCCTGCGGGAGGAGGTACGACGGCTAAGACTTCGGGAGGAAACGAAGGAGGAGGCCAGTGTTGACGGGACCTCATTAAGAAGGACTGACGGGACCAGTATTAAGAAGTCCTCATCTTGGCAAGTTGTGAAAGACAGGGGTCTTAAGAAGACCTTGGCAAAACCGACAACTAATAGCCTACACCTAAGGACTTTTAACGCATTTGACGTATTGGAGGACGAGTGCTGTGTTGAACCTGTTGTTCAACGAGGTGGCAAAGACAAAGTAACGAGGAGCATTGAAGCGCAGGTCCCTCAAACTGCTCGAAAGGAAAAGGGAGAATCGAAGCGAATTTTGGTTGTGGGAGATTCCCAGGTGAGGTATTTAGACAGAACGTTTTGTGCCAGAGATAGGGGGAACAGATTAAGGGTTTGCTATCCGGGAGCTGGAAATGGTGATATTGTTGGAAACATGAATGATATTATGACAGGAAATGGGAACAAACCCATTATTTGTAGTAGTGTAGGGGGTAATGATGTTGGACGAGTTAGGAGTGAGGAACTAATACAGAGATTCAGGACAGCCATTGAATTAGTTAGGAGCAAGGGAGGAATCCCGATCATATGTGGCATTCTTCCAAGAAAGGGAGTGGGAAATGAATGGATGTCGAGGGCAATTGGTGTCAATTGCCGGCTGGAAAGATATTGCAAATCAAATGCAATATCTTTCATAGACAACTGGGAACACTTCTATGGAAGAAATGAAATGTATGCTCGTGACGGGGTGCATCTATCGAGAGCTGGGGTTGTTGCTGTTGCGAACTCGTTGGAAGAAGTGGTTAGAAGTGTTTGGGTTTAAACTGTTAGTAGATAGAGGTATGGGAATTGATTTGGAGGAAGGAGGTAGTAAAAGTATGTGTTTGTGGGAGAAGGAAATTGGCAAAGTGATCAGGGAAAAAGAGGGGCCTCAAAATAACAATTCACTTAGGGTATATTACACTAACAGTAGAAGTCTAAGAAATAAAATTAACGAATTTAATGCTCTTGTCTGCACAGAAAAAATAGATATTATTGCACTTACCGAAACGTGGATGAATGTAGAAAATAGAGAACTATTAGCTGAATATCAAATAAATGGATTTAAACTATTTCACACAGATAGATATATTAGACGAGGAGGGGGAGTAGCCATATATGTTAGGGACAATTTGAAATGTAGTCTCAAAGAGGGAATCAAAACTGAGCCAAACACAGAAACTATTTGGATAGAATTATACGAAAAAGCAAATAATATTATAATAGGAGTTATATATAGGCCACCAAATTTAGACAGAATGGAAGCAAAGCATCTATGGGATGAAATATCTAGGGCATCTAGATCTAACAGTATTTACTTCATGGGTGACTTTAATTTTAGTGGAATAAACTGGTTGAACAAAACAGGGAATAGTGAAGCAGAAGATTTTCTAGAATTAATTGACGATTGCTTTCTTACACAACACATTAAGGAACCAACACGGGAAAATAATATTTTAGATTTAGTGTTAACTAACAGGGAAACACAAATTAATGACATCGAAATAGGGAGTGAGCTAGGGAACAGTGATCACAAAGAAATCAGATTTAGCATAGAATGGAATAGACTTGTAGGAGAAAATTCTGTTAAAGTGCCAGATTTTCGAAAAGCTGATTTTAATAGCCTAAGAATTTTTTTGGGTCAAATTGATTGGAAAGTCTTGGGTATGGGGTGGGGGCCGGTCTTGGAGCGAGACATGAACCCAGCGATTGGTGACGTAAATGGGGATTTCGATGTGGATTCAATATATAACTTATTTAAGAATATTCTAAACAAAGCACAGGAACGTAGTATACCATACAAATTGAATAGATCGAATACTAATGACCCAAAGTGGATAACAAAGAATTTGAAGAACCTTATAGGTAAAAAGAGAGCTTGGTACAAAAGGATTAAAAATGGGGAGGTCACTTTAGAACAGGAATTCGTACAACTGGTTAGAAATGTTAAAAAACCAGCGTTGAATGTAATGAAACGCCATTTTCTGGGTGAGTCCCGGAGGCTCCCCGGAGCTATCCCAGGCTGATATGCTAATGTCAGACTTTGGCATCAGTCATGTGTATGGAGTTCTTAGGCCTACCGGGGACCACGGCCAGAACCGGGCCCCCTCAGAGAGGCAAGGGGAGCAATGGCCTATAGAAGCCCCCGTGTTAGTGGAAGCATTCTATGTCTGCCATCGACCGGAACAGGCACCCAGAAAGGTAAGCGCCCCAAAACAAACCCCTATTCTGGTTAAAATTGCTACCTAAAACCGAACTAGTGGATAGAACTCCCCAACCGAAAACAAGCAAACTAGTGTGACGTCACACACTGCCGCGCCGCTGTCTGCGCAGCTCCCCCCTCCCCGGGAGGGGGAAGGGGGAGCCCCAGACCCCCCGCGCCGGCTACCCACACCTCAGTTCTTAAGGCTGGATGTCAAAAACGCGAAAAACCGCCGACCGGAAGGAGGGAGGGATGCCGGGGAGCCTCCGGGACTCACCCAGAAAATGGCGTTTCATTACATTCAACGCTGGTTTTCTGGGGGGAGCCCCGTCGGCTCCCCGGAGCTAACTACCCACAGACAGAAAAAGAGGGACTTACCCGGGAGGCGGTCGTCGCTCACCCCTCAACTCGAAGCCGAGACAACTGGCTGCAACCGCCGATCACAAAACATGATGCACCCCCGGCCAGACCAACCAAGCATCAACCACCCATGGACCCCTCCGGAACGCAGCAGTCTCATTCTTCGCCAGAAAAGAAGGAGACGGCTGCAAACGAACAAAACTATCACCACGACCAAAAGAGCAAAACCCCTGCGCCGGAGGAGAGCACGAAGCTCCCCTACCCGACCCCCAGAGGCCAAAGCCAACAAGAAAAGTGCCTTGGAAAAACAATCCTGGACCGAAGGGGCCACAACGAAACGAGGAGATGAAAGGAAAGCGAGCACTCTGTCCAAAGACCAGGACGGCTCAGGCGACGCATGAGCAGGCCGGAGGTGAAACAATGCACGAGACAGCTTGCGAAACGGCGCAGACGTAACATCGATACCGAAAGCAAGCTGAAGCGGCTCCGCCAGCGCCGCACGATACGAAGCGACAGTGTTAGGCTTAAGATGACGGTCCTGAAACAACCACGAGAGGAAGGACAAGACCACCCGAACAGACAAGGAGCTAACACGACGAAGACGCAAAAAGAAACGGAAGGACCGCCAGGAAAACTACATACTGCCGCCGAGAAGAAGCCCTCAGGTGGGACACCAACAAGGAGGCCACCTGATCACCATAGAGATGATGATAGACTCGAGTCAAAAAACCATACGCGAAGACTCGAGGAGAAGATCGAACCAGCTACGTGACGTACCGGCCCGATCTGCTGAAAGAGGCGGAGCCGCGGGAAAAACCCTCAGGTTCGGACACCGAGCAACCAGCGCCTGAAACCAAGGCTGGGCCGGCCACCAAGGGGCCAGAAGGACAACTCTACCCCGGTAAGTCTCTAAGCGAGTCAGGACCTGGAGCAACAGCCGAACCGGGGGAAAGAGATACAGGAACCCCCACCTCGTCCAGTCGAGCCGAAAGGCATCGACCCCGACGGCCTCGCAATCGGGGAAGGGCGCCGCATAAACGGGAAGACGCCGCGACCACGCCGACGCGAAGAGGTCCACCTCGGGGCGCCCGAACGTCTGGCAAAGCCAAAGGAAGGACTCGTCGTCGACCGTCCACTCCGTGGAGAGAGGAACGAAGCGAGACAGGGCGTCGGCCAAGACGTTGGACACGCCCCGTACGTGAACCGCCAGGAGAGCCAAACCCCGAGAACTCAGCAGACGAGTCACCCGAAGCGACCAACCCCAAAGAGACAAGGACCGCATCGAACCCCCGCGGTTCAGGCAATGAACCACCGGAGAGCAGTCCGAATGGAGCCGAATCGTCGATCCGCGGGCCACCCGAATCCTCCCCAGAGCAAACCACACTGCCGCGAACTCCCGCACCGTACTGTGAGCTCGACGGAAGGACGGATCCCAACGCCCCTGGCCGGCCTGGTGAGCACTGGTCACAAAACCCCAGCCGAGACGACGCATCCGTGTACACATCGAGCGAGGGCTCGGGTAGGCGCCAAGGCACTGAACCCCGAAAAACCCGAAGAGGAAACCGGTGACGCAGCAACCGACGCAAGTCCCCCGGGGGTCGAACTCTGCGATCGCGAGAGAGGCGGAAGGGGGAACCCCGAAGGAACCAGAACAGCCGTCGAAGCCAAACCCGACCCGGCGGGTAGACCACCATCGCGAAGTTCAGGCTCCCGCACAGCCCCTCGAGCAACCGCCGGGTGACCCGAGGGCCCTCCAGAAACAGACGAAGGCGGGACCGCAGCCGCAGGAGAGACTCCGGAGGGAGAGACAAGGAGGCGGTTCGAGAGTCCCACACGAGACCCAGCCATGTCCGAACCTGAGAGGGAACCAGATGGGACTTCCTCCAGTTCACCAAGAACCCGAACCCGGCGAGCTGGGAAAGAACCAAATCCCTGGCTAGCAAGCAAGCTGACTGGCTGGGAGCCCAAACCAGCCAGTCGTCGAGGTAGGCCAACACTCGAACACCTAGGAGACGCAAACGAGCCACCACAACCCATGTAAGGCGCGTGAACACGCGAGGTGCCAGGTTCAACCCGAACGGGAGACAACGAAAGCGGTAACTCAGACGCCCCACTACAAAACCGAGCCAGTCCCTGAACCGCGGATGAATCGGGACATGCCAATAAGCGTCCCGGAGGTCCAGGGACACCATCCAAGCTCCCGGCTCCAAGAGGAGCCGAACCTGAGACAGCGTAGTCATCCGAAAGGAGGGGCAATGAACCCAGGGGTTCAGACGGGACAAGTCCAGAATGAACCGCAGGTCCGCGCAGTCCCGTTTCGGAACCGGAAACAGACGGGAAACCCATCTGAGGGACGACGTCGTTTCGACGACGCCCAAGCGTACCCACTCCAAGACGACTCGACAGAGCGCAGGGGAAGAAGCCTGCCCTGCCAGCCCCGACCCCCCAAAGAGGGGAGGGGCCACCCAACGCCACCGCAGGCCGCGAGACACGACCCGAAAGGCCCACGAATCGTGGGACCAGGCGCGGGCGAACAGCGCAAGCCGCCCCCCCATCGCCCCGTCAAAGGGGCAAACCGCGAAAGGGCTGGCGACCCCTACGAGACCCAGAACCCCGCACAGCGCGAACACCGCGCCGACCAGACGAGGGAGGGTCCGCAGGAGGAGCCAACCCCAAACCTGACACCAGAAGCCTACCACGACGAGAGGAACCCCGAGCCCTGGCACGACCTTTCCGGGAAGACCCACCCCGGGACCCCCGGAAAACCAACAAGTCCGACATCGGACGACAAGCCGCCGACGCAGCCTGAATAAACTGCTCCACGGCCGACTCCCCAAACAGGAGAGGACAAAAAGGTGAAGAACGCCTAAGAGCCAGAGCCCAAGCAGATCCCATGGAGGAACCCAGCACCGCCTGCCGACACGCGAGACGGGAAGCATAGAACAGGGAAACCGCATCCCGCAAAATCGGCGTGAACAGCTTCAACAACGCAGCCGACGAACGCGCAGCCAAGGACAAGGTGCCGGACCCCGGGACGGACCCAAGCGTCCCCACATCCTCCACGAGCCCATCCGAAGACAGCTCCAGGAGGGAAAAGAACCGCAAGGCCAAACACAAAAGGCCCCGAGCGCGCAAGTCCTCCGCCACGAGCGCCGCCGAAAGGGAGGGAACCTGCACATGGAGCTGAATAACGCCCACATCGCGGGGAAGGACAGGGGCAAACAAGCACTCATTCAGGTACTCAAGTTCACCCCCCAGGAAAACCTGAAGCACCGTGGAAGCTTCCCGCCACTCCAGCGGGCGGGAACGACAGAAGGAATGCCAGGAATCCAGACCAAACAAGGTGCAGTCTGCTAGCCAGGACGACTCCGGAACCTCGTAACGGAGCCAGAAAGGGAACGAAGTCCCAAACCTGAACGTAGACGGATCCATTTCCGAGGCATAATCCGGGTCACGCAGGAGGTAAGCTGCAAAGGCCGCTCGCACCACACCAGGTTGGATGCGATAAGCCGAAAACCTCCGGAAGGACGGAACCGACGTACCCGGGGGAACACGGAACCGTACCCGGGGAGGGGCCTACACCAAATCCAACTCGTACGCAGAGGGGGGGGGAAAGAAAACCCCACTCCTTGTAACAATAAGCCCCGCTCAGTGGGAAGAAAAACCCAGGCGGGGTCCAGCGGGGCCCAAGGCCCCCAAGTCAGCCCCTCCCCAGCCTTGAGGTCCGTCACCACAGGACCCGAGGCCGAGTCCTCTCCCCAAGCCCCGACCCCACAAGACAAGGACGGAGCAGCCGGAAAAGCTGGAGGAAGAGGGGCCCACTGGTCAGACCCTGAAGCTTCGGCCGGGAGACAAGACTCGAATGCCTCTGCCGCCCCCCCGGAAGGGGCAACCCCCGAAGCTGCCCGAGTCTCGAGATCAAGTAACCCCTGCTCCGACCCCGAAACCCTCAGACGCTTCGGGGCCGGAAGCAGGGGCGGGGGACCAGAACGAACAGAAGGGGAAGGACGAGGAGGTGCGGACTGAACCAGGATCGAAGCGACCCCCACCCCCAAGTCCGGGTCTCGAAAAGCAAAGCGGGGCAGCCCCGGGGCATCCGGGGAAGCAACCAACCGAGCGCCGTTGCAACAGACGAAACCTAGACTGCAACGCACGTGCCGCCTGTACCCGAATAGAATCAGAGGATTGGGTAAATTGAGTCACAAGCAAGCAGCAACACTCACAGGACTCAGGGTCGAAAGTATCACCAACCCAACAGGCAGCGTGGCAGAGGCAAAAACAATGAGGGTCACCCTGAGACAAGGGGACCGAGCAACCCTCAAACTCGCACACAGCGAGTGGGGACTCCGGGGTCACATCCATCGGACCCACGCGCCCCCTAGGGGATTCCCAGGGTCCTGAGCGTTTACTTTAAGAGGACTCGCGCTCAGGTAGTCCCAGGCAGGGTGCTGCAAACCTGGCGCCCAAAACTACCAAGCAAACTTCTAAAGCTGAACCCCAGGGACGTGTACACTCACGGGGACCTAGCAGGGGGCGCCACCGATGAGAACAGTGGAAGGGCAAAAACAAACTGAATAAAATGACAGAACCCCCCACCTAGGCAAAAACAAAAAGAAAAACAAAACCCCGCAAGAGGACAGCGAACCCCAAGGAACAGAGCCGGCCGCGATGTCGGGAAATACAAGCTGAGCAGCACCCTGCGCCCCTACCAGTGCAAACTGCCTCTTACCTGCCGGTAACAAGGGAGAACAGAACACCCAAGAGCCCAACAGGCGGCCGAAAAACCGAAAGGTAAAACGGACCAGCAGAGGCAGACCCCGAGGAGCCTGTGGAAGGTGGCCCCAAGCCCCAAGGGCAGTACTTACAGGGCACCTAGGGAAGGCAGCCCTAGGCGCATGCAGCCCGAGTACTGAAGATAACTCCTGGCTCTCGCACCCACAAAACTAACACCACACGCAAAGCACAGTGCAGTAGCGACACCGGAGCCAGAGCACACGACCATCGCCTATAGCATCAGCCTCAAGAACTGAGGTGTGGGTAGCCGGCGCAGGGGGTCTGGGGCTCCCCCTTCCCCCTCCCGGGGAGGGGGGAGCTGCGCAGACAGCGACGCGGCAGTGTGTGACGTCACACTAGTTTGCTTGTTTTTGGTTGGGGAGTTCTATCCACTAGTTCGGTTTTAGGTAGCAATTTTAACCAGAATAGGGGTTTGTTTTGGGGCGCTTACCTTTCTGGGTGCCTGTTCCGGTCGATGGCAGACATAGAATGCTTCCACTAACACGGGGGCTTCTATAGGCCATTGCTCCCCTTGCCTCTCTGAGGGGGCCCGGTTCTGGCCGTGGTCCCCGGTAGGCCTAAGAACTCCATACACATGACTGATGCCAAAGTCTGACATTAGCATATCAGCCTGGGATAGCTCCGGGGAGCCGACGGGGCTCCCCCCAGAAAAGACATAAGGAAAGCAAAAAGAAACTATGAAGTTCGCATAGCAGGGCAAGCAAAGACAAATCCTAAAGGGTTTTTTCAGTTATATCGTACTAAGACTAGGGAAAGGATAGGTCCATTAAAATCTGAGACAGGTCAAATAACAGATAATGATGAAGAGATGAGTAGTATTTTTAATAAATATTTTGTATCTGTATTTACTAAAGAGGAACTTAACAATATGCCTTCAGCCGAACAAGTCTATGTGGGTGGGGACGAGGCCAGGTTGACGAGTTTAGTAGTTACCAGGGAGGATGTTCTTAAACAAATAGTAAAATTCAAACCAAACAAATCCCCAGGGCCGGATGAAGTGTTTGCCAGGGTGCTTAAAGAATGCAAAGAGGAGCTTTGTGACCCACTGTCAACCATATTTAATAAATCAATAGAGTCAGGCAGAGTGCCAGAGTTTTGGAAAGTTGCTAATGTGATACCAGTTTTTAAGAAAGGAGATAGATCACTTGAATCTAACTATCGACCAATTAGCCTAACGTCTATTGTGGGAAAGTTACTCGAATCTATAATAGCAAATAAAATTCGTCTTCATCTTGTAAAACATAAATTAATAATTGAGTCGCAACATGGTTTTATAAATGGCCGTTCGTGTTTAACAAATTTGTTATCTTTTTATTCTAGCATAGTTGAGGCAGTTGATAGTGGTAAGGATAGGTGATGTTGTGTACCTTGACTTTAGCAAAGCTTTTGATACAGTGCTACATGAAAGACTGATTAAAAAGATAGAGTCTCATGGTATTGGGGGTGCTATATTAAGCTGGATTAGGGCATGGCTATACCAAAGGAAACAGAGAGTTAGTATAAATGGAGTCAAGTCAGAGTGGGAAAATGTTGTAAGTTGAGTGCCTCAAGGCTCTGTCCTGGGACCTCTGTTGTTTATAATATATATAAATGATTTAGATTCAGGTTTGAGTAGCAACATTTGCAGATTTGCCGATGATACGAAAATCAGTAGGGAAATTAATTCGGAGGAGGACTCACTATCACTTCAAGTTGATCTAGATAGGGTTTTGAAATGGTCAAAGGATTGGCAGATGCAGTTTAATGCTGATAAATGTAAAGTTCTGAGGTTAGGTAATGATGATAGAGTTACAAGATACGAGCTAGATGGTGTTGAGATTGCGAAGTCAGATTGCGAAAGGGATCTGGGAGTTATGATTAGTAAGAATTTAAAACAAAAGGATCAATGCATAAATGTTCGTAATAAGGCAAATCGGACACTTGGATTTATTAATCGCAGCGTTAGTAACAAGACACCTGGTGTGGTTCTCAAGCTATATCTTGCTCTAGTTAGGCCCCATTTAGATTATGCAGTTCAGTTTTGGTCGCAATATTATAGAATGGATATAAATTCACTTGAACGTGTCCAGCGTAGGATGACTAAGTTAATTCCCCAAATTAGAAATCTTTCATATGAAGAAAGATTAACAAAGCTTAAGTTGCATTCACTGGAAAGGCGAAGAGTTAGGGGTGACATGATGGAGGTTTACAAGTGGGTGAATGGACATAACAAAGGGGATATTAATAGGGTATTAAAAGTATCAACATAAGACAGAACACAAAACAATGGGTATAAATTGGATAAGTTTAGATTTAGGAAAGACTTGGGTAAATACTGGTTCAGTAACAGGGTTGTTGATTTGTGGAACCAATTGCCGCGTAACATTGTGGAGGTGGGGTCCCTCGATTGTTTCAAGCAAGGGTTGGACATGTATATGAGTGGGATTGGGTGGTTATAAATAGGAGCTGCCTCGTATGGGCCAATAGGCCTTCTGCAGTTGCCTTTGTTCTTATGTTCTTAGGGGCAAAGTTGGCGAATACAATGTTGGAGAAGTGAGGGAGGGCTGGCTGGGTGTGGCAGCACTCACTCGCGGTGTTCTGCACGTGTTGATGGTGAATGTATATAGTGTGTGACAGTGTATAGTTTATAAATAGATTGTATATATACACAAATTAGCATGATACATAGTAAATATGTGCTGCATATGTGTACACAAGTTTCATGCACGTAACACAGTGTCTACGGACAGTACGGATGTTGTACTGCGATATTATAGTGTACATGTTCATTATACATTGGATTGGCACATAAAAACAATGAAAATGTATTTGGAAAGGTGCGCAAAAAATGAACGAAAATATATTTGCGGCAACTCGCGCACCCCGCCCCGAGTGCCCCCACCACCCCCGAGAGCTTATGGCACGGGCGCACGGGGAATGATGACGTCACGCCCCAACTTCCGGACCCCATAGCAGCCAAAGTAAGTACAATTTCGACTTTTTTTTTACATACCCATACTGAGGGAAGGGTTTTTGACACTTTAAAAAGAAAAAAGAATTTTTTCCAGAGAATTTATTTCTTGCGCACTGCGGGGGTGTCACATTTGGAGGCAACGCAGTTAAGAGGTTAAGGGTTAACTGGGCAACGCGCCTGCAGGCCCAGGCTCCAACACATCATATGACGAGATGCGCAGTTGACTGGAACAACGTCCAACACGTCATATGTTGTGATGCGCACTTTAACCCTGTAACTGCGCAACTCGCCTGCAGGCTCACATCTGGTTTGCGCAACGTGCCTCTGGGTATTTGTATTTTTCACTTTCCATTCAAAACTCCCGTGGCTACATGGGGTTCACATCAGCTTCCTCAGGGCTCTTGTAAACAGACGCCATCTTTAAAAAAAATCGTGGTCCACATTCTCAGGTGTGAGAGCCTCAGTAGTGAGTGAGCAACCAAGGCTGGCGCTCGCAGCATGAGCGCACAGCACTGCTGTTCAGCGTGTGACCACAGCATCGTCTAATAATGTCATAATATATATATAACTTGTATTATTTAGCCATGATAGTATTATAGAAGAGCCTGAGTGTGATAATGACTGGGTACAATGTTCAAATATCAGTGATTCAATGCTGTTCACGATGTTCACAGTGCTAGCCACAGCACCACAGCATTATTTCGTCCATCTAGGAATCTTCAAACGACATTTTAGGTTCCTTTTCAAAATAAACTTGTCGTCAATTATTCATTTACAGGAATTAGTGATCAGGATTGTGATTATAATTAGCGTTGAGCGTAGTATTGTGGAAAGAGGAATTGTGGTGAGGGAGGGAGAGAATTGTGGTACCCTCACTGTGTGGCAGCCACTCTTGTTTTGCTCACCATACTAGCTTCGTGGTTCGCTATGGGGAACACACATGTACATGGGTATATACAGTGTATGTAAATAGTGTAATAACAGCAACAGGAGTATGTTGAGAGGTGCTAAGAGCATAAGAACAAAGGTAACTGCAGAAGGCCTATTGGCCCATACGAGGCAGCTGCTATTGGCCCATACAAGGCAGCTGCTATTGGCCCATACGAGGCAGCTGCTATTGGCCCATATGAGGCAGCTGCTATTGGCCCATACGAAGCAGCTGCTATTGGCCCATACGTGGCAGCTCCTATTGGGCCATACGAGGCAGCTCCTATTGGCCCATACGAGGCATCTGCTATTGCCCCATACAAGGGAGCTGCTATTGGCCCATACAAGGGAGCTGCGATTGGCCCATACGAGGCAGCTCCTATTGGCCCATACGAGGCAGCTCCTATTGGCCCATACGAGGCAGCTCCTATTGGCCCATACGAGGCAGCTCCTTAGCCCATACGAGGCAGCTGCTACGCGATGTTCTGAATGTGTTGATGGTAAATGTATATAGTGTGTGACAGTGTATAGTGTGTACATTTGTAAATATACATTTATTTATTTATTTATGCATATACAAGAATGTACATTGGGAATGTGAGGAATACATAATATGGTAATTACAGTCTTGTAAAGCCACTAGTACGCGCAGCGTTTCGGGCAGGTCCTTAATCTAAGAAAATTTTAAGGAGGTAAATACAGTGGTACCTCGCATAACGAATTTAATCCGTTCCAACGCCGCCGTTGTCATGTGAAACCGGCGTCATGCAAAACAATTTTCCCCACCCAAAACAATGTAAATACAAATAATCCGTTCCACCCCCTAAAACAACAATATGACATTATACACTGGTAATATTATATTGTACATGTTAAATGTTTGTTTGACTGTTTCCATGTGTATATTCAGTTTACCTTAAGAGGCGTTGCTGGCTTGAGGGAGCCGATCGGGAGGGAGGGAGGAGAGGGCTTATGGGGAGGAGGGAGACACCACCTCTGGGTCAGGCGGGCTCGCTCTCTTCGGGAATTTAACCCCACTAGGACCGGGTTGTGGTTCAACATCACTAGCACGTCTCTTCCCACCCTGTGCACTGACCATATCACGTGTCACTTGCTGTTGTCTTCGTTTGAGGATGTCCCTAAATCGAGACAGCACATTGTCATTAAACAGGTTCACGCACCGTGTTGTCACCGCCTTATCAGGGTGATGCTTTTCCGCAAATGCTGTCACCTTTTCGAACATGCCCAGCACGTCCCTGATCTCACTAGATGGGATAGCATCCTCGCAGACCTCCTCCGTCCCCGATGAGAGCTCCTGTACTTCCTGTTGCACCAGCTCTTTCTGCAGTTCCAGGAGTTCCTCGGTGGTCAGTTCATCACTGTGCTCCTCCACCAACTCCTGCACATCAGCGGCATCCACCTCCAGACCCAGTGTGTGTCCCAGAGCGACAATATCATCCACTAAAAGAGCCTCCGGGTCATTGTTACGGACCCGAGCCCAGCGTCCGAGCACGGAGCAGTGACGACCGCGCCATCTGTGGGTCAGCTCCCGAAACCCCCTCCAAATGGACGACACCATCTAGTGAGGACAGGAAATACCGGCCACAAGGGCTAGTTTCCCGTCCTGATCAGCTCATAACACAGCCGCTGCTGACCTCTGGTGAGGTGACGCTTGGACAGCAACGCCATCTATGGAGTGGATAGGTGGGCGTTTGTGTCTAAGCCTGTAAGTGAGGTGCCCTAGAGTGTAACCTGTACTGATGACGTGTCTGATTACAGAGTCGACCTGGGACTGCTGTAATGAACGTTGGATGAGTCTACCCAAGGCAACCGAAGAATCTCCATGTGTTTGCTGCAGCAGCTGTGAGTCACCCCCCGGATGAACACTGTGGTGTTAGCCTGCCTGTGACGTGGCAGTTGAGGAATTGTCGTACCTGGGACTGACTGGTGGAGAAGAACACTGGGGTGTTGTGGTGAGGAGAGTGATCTGTGGGATCACACGAGGCTCCTGCCTAGGGCTTGCAACCCTAGTATCAGTCGTGGAGTGGCCTAACCAGCGGAACTGATTGGAACCTGCCAGCTACAGGCTGGATTTGTGGTTGAAGGCCTCCACGACGGTGCCCCCAGTGGAACTGTGATTTGGCTGGCCTGTGGCCGGGGTAGACTCGTCGAGGGAATCAAAGGATTCATCGTAAGGCCACAAGAGAACCAGGACCACTCGTCTTGAGCACCGTGAACGTCCAGAGTCTTCAGAGGAAGACTACGTTGTACATAATAGTGTTTATACCTCCCCAGTGTGATAATCTATATATTATTTATGGTGATGGTGATAATTATATTATTAAGTTTTTGCCTTTGTCTCCCTTCCCCTTTAATTTACTTGCGTTACGGAGCACACCCCTTGAAAACCACTACTAGCTTGGGGCCGGATACCCAAACTCTACTAACATCAGAGAAAGAACCCAGTTGCGACCCGAGAGGGCCGTAACAGTCATCCACAGGTGCGGATGCAGATGCAGGTGCAGGACTGAAACCTTCGAAGTCTCGCTCAGGGACACCCTCAGGCCACAGGTTTCGCCATGCAGAGTGTAGGGTTCTCCGTGACACCCCTTCCCAGGCCTTATCTATCAAACGCAAGGCCCCCATGATATTGAACTGCTCCTTCCAGAATTGTCTGAGGGTCAGCTTCATATAGAGCTTCTTAAAGTTAGCAATGACCTGCTGATCCATGGGTTGGAGGAGTGGCGTGGTGTTTGGAGGAAGAAACTTGGTGATGAACTGATTTTCAGGGAACAGATCATCTTGCAGTTGTCGAGGATGCGCAGGTGCATTATCGAGCACCAGCAAGGCCTTGAGTGGTAACTGCTTGTCAACGAGATAATTTCTCACTGTGGGGCCGAAAACGTCATTTACCCACTCACTAAAGAAGATCTGCGTGACCCAGGACCTCTTGTTCGACCTCCACATCACATTCAGCCATGTCTTGTGCACCTTAAACGCCTTGAACACTCGTGGATTTTCTGAGTGATAGACGAGCAGCGGCTTGACCTTGCAATCGCCACTGCAATCGTGCTCTGCGCCATTGTCGCAGAGCACGAGAGTAAGGCAATCCTTCATCGGTTTGTGGCCAGGCAATGATTGTTCTTCTTGCGTGATGTAGGTCCTCTTCGTCAGTTTTTTCCAAAAAAGGCCGGTCTCGTTACAATTGAAAACTTGTTGTGGCAGAAACTGCTCCTGATCAACAAATTTCTGGAACTCTGGCACAAAAGCCTCAGCAGCACCTTTATCAGAGCTGGCAGCCTCCCCATGTCGCACAACACTGTGTATACCACTCCTTTTCTTAAAGTTCTCAAACCAGCCATGGCTTGCCCTAAATACCTCCTCATCTTCAGACGACGCACCTGGTATCTTCCTGACAAGGTCCACATACAGCACCCTAGCCTTAGCGCAAACAATAGCTTCAGAGACACAATCGCCATGCAATTGTTGTTCATTCATCCACACCAGCAGTAGCCGTTCCACATCTTTCAGGAGTTTTGGACGTTTGCTGGTGAGCTTGCTAACCCCTTTGGCCACGTCAAGCGTCTTATATTTATCCTTGCCCTTCAGCATGGTGGATATTGTTGAGGGAGCCCTGCCATACTCCCTGGCAAGATCAACCACACGAATACCACGCTCGTGCTTTGCTATGATCTCTTTCTTCACTTCCACAGTGATTGCCTCTTTCTTCCCCTTGCAAACTCCTGCTTTCGCAGGCTGCTTCTTGGATGACATCGTGCGTTCAGAATTGTAGTCACAAAACCACAAAAAAAAAAAAACGAATATCAGAATTGTGTGTGGAGCGATACAGACGGATGCTGGTCGTGTGAGACACCAATACAACACTGTCGACAGTGGCGGCGTGACCCCACCATGTGGTGTTGACGTTACACAAACGAGCGTTCGTCATATGGGACGATTTCTCGCCGATCGGGCCAGTCGTTACCCAAAATATTCACCTTGTGGGGCGATCGTTATGCAAGGTACCACTGTACTTGCAAAATTTATAGACAAAAAAACCAGCGTTGAATGTAATGAAACGCCATTTTCTGGGTGAGTCCCGCAGGCTCCCCGGAGCTATCCCAGGCTGATATGCTAATGTCAGACTTTGGCATCAGTCATGTGTATGGAGTTCTTAGGCCTACCGGGGACCACGGCCAGAACCGGGCCCCCTCAGAGAGGCAAGGGGAGCAATGGCCTATAGAAGCCCTGTGTAGTTGGAAGCATTCTATGTCTGCCATCGACCGGAACAAGCACCCAGAAAGGTAAGCGCCCCAAAACAAACCCCTATTCTGGTTAAAATTGCTACCTAAAACCGAACTAGTGGATAGAACTCCCCAACCGAAAACAAGCAAACTAGTGTGACGTCACACACTGCCGCGCCGCTGTCTGCGCAGCTCCCCCCTCCCCGGGAGGGGGAAGGGGGAGCCCCAGATCCCCCGCGCCGGCTACCCACACCTCAGTTCTTGAGGCTGGATGTCAAAAACGCGAAAAACCGCCGACCGGAGGGAGGGAGGGATGCCGGGGAGCCTCCGGGACTCACCCAGAAAATGGCGTTTCATTACATTCAACGCTGGTTTTCTGGGGGGAGCCCCGTCGGCTCCCCGGAGCTAACTACCCACAGACAGAAAAAGAGGGACTTACCTGGGAGGCGGTCGTCGCTCACCCCTCAACTCGAAGCCGAGACAACTGGCTGCAACCGCCGACCCAAAGCAACACAGGCCCGACGAGGCCCAGGGACATTCACAAGGTAACGAGCAGCCAGGACCCTGGTCGACCGCCAAAATCCCCGCGCCCGAATATCAGACCAAGACATATTCCCAAAGACGGCAGCAAGAGCCGCGAACTTACGAACGTCATGGGCACGGGGATAGACCGCACGCTGGCTGGACCTAATAACCCTGCGGACGACCTGAGAGACCCGAACCCGCGAACAGGGAAGAAGGGAAACCGGATCAACCCACAGCGCATCCCCGGAAACAGAAGCTGTGGCGCGCAAATAACGGCGAAGCGCCGCAACCGGACACAAAACATGATGCACCCCCGGCCTGACCAACCAAGCATCAACCACCCATGGACCCCTCCGGAACGCAGCAGTCTCATTCTTTGCCAGAAAAGAAGGAGATGGCTGCAAACGAACAAAACTATCACCACGACCAAAAGAGCAGAAACCCCTGCGCCGGAGGAGAGCATGAAGCTCCCCTACCCGACCCCCAGAGGCCAAAGCCAACAAGAAAAGTGCCTTGGAAAAACAATCCTGGACCGAAGGGGCCACAACGA
This sequence comes from Procambarus clarkii, assembly GCF_040958095.1. Taxonomy (NCBI): domain Eukaryota; kingdom Metazoa; phylum Arthropoda; class Malacostraca; order Decapoda; family Cambaridae; genus Procambarus; species Procambarus clarkii. The sequence continues at coordinate 33,170,864 of NC_091166.1, forward strand.
AACGAGGAGATGAAAGGAAAGCGAGCACTCTGTCCAAAGACCAGGACGGCTCAGGCGACGCATGAGCAGGCCGGAGGTGAAACAATGCACGAGACAGCTTGCGAAACGGCGCAGACGTAACATCGATACCGAAAGCAAGCTGAAGCGGCTCCGCCAGTGCCGCATGATACGAAGCGACAGTGTTAGGCATAAGATGACGGTCCTGAAACAACCCCGAGAGGAAGGACAAGACCACCCGAACAGACAAAGAGCTAACACGACGAAGACGCAAAAAGAAACGGAAGGACCGCCAGGAAACTTCATACTGCCGCCGAGAAGAAGCCCTCAGGTGGGACACCAACAAGGAGGCCACCTGATCACCATAGAGATGATGATAGACTCGAGTCAAAAAAACCATACGCGAAGACTCGAGGAGAAGATCGAACCAGCTACGTGACGTACCGGCCCGATCTGCTGAAAGAGGCGGAGCCGCGGGAAAACCCTCGGGTTCGGACACCGAGCAACCAGCGCCTGAACCAAGGCTGGGCCGGCCACCAAGGGGCCAGAAGGACAACTCTCCCCCGGTAAGTCTCTAAGCGAGTCAGGACCTGGAGCAACAGCCGAACCGGGGGAAAGAGGTACAGGAACCCCCACCTCGACCAGTCGAGCCGAAAGGCATCGACCCCGACGGCCTCGCAATCGGGGAAGGGCGCCGCATAAACGGGAAGACGCCGCGACCACGCCGACGCGAAGAGGTCCACTTCGGGGCGCCCGAATGTCTGGCAAAGCCAACGGAAAGACTCGTCGTCGACCGTCCACTCCGTGGAGAGGGGAACGAAGCGAGACAGGGCGTCGGCCAAGACGTTGGACACGCCCCGTACGTGAACCGCCAGGAGAGCCAAACCCCGAGAACTCAGCAGACGAGTCACCCGAAGCGACCAACCCCAAAGAGACAAGGACCGCATCGAACCCCCGCGGTTCAGGCAATGAACCACCGGAGAGCAGTCCGAATGGAGCCGAATCGTCGATCTGCGGGCCACCCGGATCCTCCCCAGAGCAAACCACACTGCCGCGAACTCCCGCACCGTACTGTGAGCTCGACGGAAGGACGGATCCCAACGCCCCCGGCCGGCCTGGTGAGCACTGGTCACAAAACTCCAGCCGAGAGACGACGCATCCGTGTACACATCGAGCGAGGGCTCGGGCAGGCGCCAAGGCACTGAACCCCGAAAAACCCGAAGAGGAAGCCGGTGACGCAGCAACCGACGCAAGTCCCCCGGGGGTCGAACTCTGCGATTGCGAGAGAGGCGGAAGGGGGAACCCCGAAGGAACCAGAACAGCCGTCGAAGCCAAACCCAACCCGGCGGGTAGACCACCATCGCGAAGTTCAGGCTCCCGCACAGCCCCTCGAGCAACCGCCGGGTGACCCGAGGGCCCTCCAGAAACAGACGAAGGCGGGACCGCAGCCGCAGGAGAGACTCCGGAGGGAGAGACAAGGAGGCGGTTCGAGAGTCCCACACGAGACCCAGCCAAGTCCGAACCTGAGAGGGAACCAGATGGGACTTCCTCCAGTTCACCAAGAACCCGAACCCGGCGAGCTGGGAAAGAACCAAATCCCTGGCTAGCAAGCAAGCTGACTGGCTGGGAGCCCAAACCAGCCAGTCGTCGAGGTAGGCCAACACCCGAACACCTAGGAGACGCAAACGAGCCACCACAACCCGTGTAAGGCGTGTGAACACGCGAGGTGCCAGGTTCAACCCGAACGGGAGACAACGAAAGCGGTAACTCAGACGCCCCACTACAAAACCGAGCCTGTCCCTGAACCGCGGATGAATCGGGACATGCCAATAAGCGTCCCGGAGGTCCAGGGACACCATCCAAGCTCCCGGCTCCAAGAGGAGCCGAACCCGAGACAGCGTAGGCATCCGAAAGGAGGGGCAATGAACCCAGGGGTTCAGACGGGACAAGCCCAGAATGAACCGCAGGTCCACGCAGTCCCGTTTCGGAACCGGAAACAGACGGGAAACCCATCTGAGGGACGACGTCATTTCGACGACGCCCAAGCGTACCCACTCCAAGACGACTCGACAGAGCGCAGGGGAAGAAGCCTGCCCTGCCAGCCCCGACCCTCCAAAGGGGGGAGGGGCCACCCAACGCCACCGCAGGCCGCGAGACACGACCCGAAAGGCCCACGAATCGTGGGACCAGGTGCGGGCGAACAGCGCAAGCCGCCCCCCCCCCCCATCGCCCCGTCAAGGGGGCAAACCGCGAAAGGGCCGGCGACCCTTACGAGACCCCGAACCCCGCACAGCGTGAACACCGCGCCGACCAGACGAGGGAGGGTCCGCAGGAGGAGCCAACCCCAAACCTGACACCAGAGGCCTACCACGACGAGAGGAAACCCGAGCCCTGGCACGACCTTTCTGGGAAGACCCACCCTGGGACCCCCGGAAAACCAACAAGTCCGACATCGGACGACAAGCCGCCGACGCAGCCTGAATAAACTGCGCCACGGCCGACTCCCCAAACAGGAGAGGACAAAAAGGTGAAGAACGCCTAAGAGCCAGAGCCCAAGCAGATTCCACGGAGGAACCCAGCACCGCCTGCCGACACGCGAGACGGGAAGCATAGAACAGGGAAACCGCATCCCACAAAATCGGCGTGAACAGCTTCAACAAGGCAGCCGACGAACGCGCAGCCGAGGACAAGGTGCCGGACCCGGGACGGACCCAAGCGTCCCCACATCCTCCATGAGCCAATCCGAAGACAGCTCCAGGAGGGAAAAGAACCGCAAGGCCGAACACAAAAGGCCCCGAGCGCGCAAGTCCTCCGCCACGAGCGCCGCCGAAAGGGAGGGAACCTGCACATGGAGCTGAATAACGCCCACATCGCGGGGAAGGGCAGGGGCAAACAAGCACTCATTCAGGTACTCAAGTTCACCCCCCAGGAAAACCTGAAGCACCGTGGAAGCTTCCCGCCACTCCAGCATGCGGGAACGACAGAAGGAATGCCAGGAATCCAGACCAAACAAGGGGCAGTCTGCTAGCCAGGACGACTCCGGAACCTCGTAACGGAGCCAGAAAGGGAACGAAGTCCCAAACCTGAACGTGGACGGATCCATTTCCGAGGCATAAACCGGGTCACGCAGGAGGTAAGCTGCAAAGGCCGCTCGCACCACACCAGGTTGGATGCGATAAGCCGAAAACCTCCGGAAGGACGGAACCGACGTACCCGGGGGAACACGGAACCGAACCTGGGGAGGGGCCGACACCAAATCCAACTCGTACGCAGAGAGGGGGGGAAAGAAAACCCCACTCCTTGTAACAATAAGCCCCGCTCAGTGGGAAGAAAAACCCAGGCGGGGTCCAGCGGGGCCCAAGGCTCCCAAGTCAGCCCCTCCCCAGCCTCGAGGTCCGTCACCACAGGACCCGAGGCCGAGTCCTCTCCCCAAGCCCCGACCCCACAAGACAAGGACGGAGCAGCCGAAAAAGCTGGAGGAAGGGGGGCCCACCGGTCAGACCCTGAAGCTTCGGCCGGGAGACAAGACTCGAATGCCTCTGCCGCCCCCCCGGAAGGGGCAACCCCCGAAGCTGCCCGAGTCTCGAGATCAAGTAACCCCTGCTCCGACCCCGAAACCCTCAGACGCTTCGGGGCCAGAAGCAGGGGCGGGGGACCAGAACGAACAGAAGGGGAAGGACGAGGAGGTGCGGACTGAACCAGGATCGAAGCGACCCCCACCCCCAAGTCCGGGTCTCGAAAAGCAAAGCGGGGCAGCCCCGGGGCATCCGGGGAAGCAACCAACCGAGCGCGTTGCAACAGACGAAACCTAGACTGCAACGCACGTGCCGCCTGTACCCGAATAGAATCATCAGAGGATTGGGTAAATTGAGTCACAAGCAAGCAGCAACACTCACAGGACTCAGGGTCGAAAGTATCACCGACCCAACAGGCAGCGTGGCAGAGGCAAAAACAATGAGGGTCACCCTGAGACAAGGGGACCGAGCAACCCTCAAACTCGCACACAGCGAGTGGGGACTCCGGGGTCACATCCATCGGACCCACGCGCCCCCTAGGGGATTCACAGGGTCCTGAGCGTTTACTTTAAGAGGACTCGCGCTCAGGTAGTCCCAGGCAGGGTGCTGCAAACCGGCGCCCAAAACTACCAAGCAAACTTCTAAAGCTGAACCCCAGGGACGTGTACACTCACGGGGACCTAGCAGGGGGCGCCACCGAGGAGAACAGTGGAAGGGCAAAAAACCAGCGTTGAATGTAATGAAACGCCATTTTCTGGGTGAGACCCGGAGGCTCCCCGGAGCTTTACCGGCTGATATGCTAATGTCAGACTTTGGCATCAGTCATGTGTATGGAGTTCTAGGGCCTACCGGGGACCACGAGCCAGAACCTGGCCCCCTCAGAGAGGCAAGGGGAGCAATGGCCTATAGAAACCCCCGTGTGGTTGGAAGCATTCTATGTCTGCCATCGACCGGGTCAAGCATCCAGAAAGGTAAGCATTCCAAAACAAACCCCTATTCTGGTGAAAATTGCTACCTAAGCCGAACTAGTGAATAGAACTCTTCAACAGAAAACAAGGAAACTAGTATGACGTCATACGTCACCGCGCCGCTGTCTGCGCAGCTCCCCCCTCCCCGGGAGGGGGAAGGGGGAGCCCCAGACCTCCCACGCCGGCTATCCACCCATCAGTTCTGAGGCTGGATGTCAAAACACGCGAAAAACGCCGACCGGAGGGAGGGAGGGTTGCCGGGGAGCCTCCGGGTCTCACCCAGAAAATGGCGTTTCATTACATTCAACGCTGGTTTTCTGGGGGGAGCCCCGTCGGCTCCCCGGAGCTAACTACCCACAGAGGAAGGTCAAAGGGACAAAACCGGGAGGCGGACACCACGCACCCCCAAGGAGGCGAGACAACCGGCAGCAAACGCCAACCCAAGGCGCCACAGCCCCGAAAATCCCGGGAACAACACGAGAACCAAGAGCAGCAAGGCCCCTGCACGAACACCAAAAATCCATGCCCGAAAGACCGCAAGGCCACGTCGCCCAGACGGCAGCGAGAGCAGCAAAGCCACGAACGGCACAGGCATGAGGGAAGAACACAGGCAGCTTAGCCGCAAGAACACGGCTGACCACCCGGGACACCATCACCCGCGAACCGGGAAGAACAGAACCGGATCAACGCAAAACGCGCTCCGGACCCAAACGCCGTGGCACGCAAACAACAGCGGAGGGCCGCCACTGAACACAAAAACGACACACCCCCGGCCCGACCAACGAAGCACCAACAAACCCTGGACCCCTCCAGAATGCAGCAGCCCCACCCCGCGCCAGAAAAAGATGGAGACTGCTGCCATCAAACAACCAAAACGCTTAAACCGAAGGAGCAAGAAAACTCAGCGAATCGACCCCCAGAGGCAAAGGCCCAAAGGAAAGAGCCGACGAAAAAACACACCGGAACCGAAGGGGCACTACCAACTGAGGAGAAGACAGAGCACGCTGACCAGAGACCAGGATGGTGCAAGCGGCGCACGAACAGGCCGGAGGTGAATGACGCACAAGACAGCTGACTAACGGTGCAAAAGCAACACCAAGACCGAAAGCAAGCTGAAGCGGCTCCGCCTGCGCCGCACGAAAAGAGGCGACAGTATGTGGCAAGACGACGGCCCCCAACCCCCACTAGAAAACCAAGCCGAGAGTAAACCAAGCTAACAAGAGGAACCACCTAAGAAGGGACAGGAAAAGGAAGGACCGCCAAAATACCCCATACTGCCGCCAAGAGAAGCACGCAGGTGGGACACCTACCACGAAGCCACCCGACCACCAACCGGAGGCGAGACCACGAGGCAGAACATAAGCAGCCCCGACAAGGCCCCCCCCCCCCGAGCCCAGGAAAAAAGGCGGAGCCGCGAGAAGATCTCGGGCGCGACCACTGAAACCCAGGCGGCACAAGGAGATGGAACGTCTGCCGAACAGAAAAACTCCGAAGCATGCAAGCCCGCCAGGAGTTCAGAAACGACGGGTCCGACGCGAGACATCGCAAGAACCCCCCCCAAAAAAAAAAAAAAACAACAACAACAACCGGCAGGGCAAGCGAGGAAAACCAAGAAGGCGGAAGGGTCGCCGCCCGAACAGGACCCGAACCAAGGGGCACGAACAACTGCAACAGACCGAGACAAAGAAGCACACCTCAGGACACAGGCTGACCAACGCCTAAGAACACACGCAGGACATCCCTGCCGCAGAGGAGGCAGGCAGAAAGAGCTGAAGCACAAAAAAAAAATTAACCAGGAGAACAACCAGGGGTGGACAATCAGGCAGGGACAAAAACCCCACGCAATCCCCAGGCACAAAAACGGCAGCAAAGTGCCACTCCACAACCGGACACAGGAACAAGAACACGCCACCGTGAAACACGGTACCAATGCACACGTGCAGCAGCAGCAACAGGCACCACTGCAACATGCAACATGTAAATAGCAGCTCCCCTCTGCAAAGGCAGAGAACGGAGCAGGCAGACCCCAGACAGGGCCAACGGAGACACGACAAAACCCTGCAGGCCCAGAAACCTGCACCAGGCGACCGACGGCGGAGAAACCCCGCTCGATACCTGCTGGATGAGGTACTGGGAGCTCTTTTACACCTCAAGCCCGGCCCAAGGTCAGGCCAGACCTGCCAGAGGATGGCCCACCAGGCAGCTGCTAGGAGCAGTCCACCGGCCCACATACCCCCACAACCAGGACGGGCCGGAGCTGCCATACGAAAACAGGCCAGTGCGCCCTGGAAGTCCACGGACGAACCAGCAAGAAGGCTTATGCTCGCAAGTAGGTCGTGTAACAAGCACAGACCACTGATGGTAATACAGTGTTCCCCAAAAGTGCCAATAGCACCACTGCACTCCACTGGTACTATCCCGCAAGTTCTACCAGATAGGCGGGACCCAAGAGCCAGAGCTCAAATCCTGCAAGCACAGCCAGGAGCCTCACCAGGTGAGTACAGAACCAACCCTACAACCCCCACACCTCAACATTAAAAAAGGAGGGTCCCCTGAATGACTCCAGCATGGGTTGGACATGCACATGAGGGGGACAGGAAGGGGTGATAAAGGGACAGTCACAGGTGTGCGAACGGTCTCAGTCGTACAAAATTATACCTAAATAAAGACAGGTATATAAACACCGCCGCATCCAGCGCCCGGCCAAAAGACGCCAGACCGCAGAAAACTCACCTGGCGAATGGTGGCTCGAACCTGACACGACTCAACCGTGCCCAGAAGAACTAGGGAGCACCGCCAGGTGAAGACGCCAGAGCCGGACCCTGCCGGACCCGCAGGAGAACAGGGAGAGGCGAAGGAGGCGGTCCACACCCATGACACAGGGAAAACTGCGGTGTCCTCCCCACAACAGGGAACCAGGACACCCCCGGCGCGAAGGGGCACATACCGCAGCCAGGGAGAAGAACGAGAGGCGAAGCACTGTAGCAAAAAGGGCGCAAAACCCCAGCACTGAAACACCGCCCAGACCAAAACAAACTCCACGGCGCATGCGCATAACACGCTGGCCGAACCGCACACCCTCCCTGCGGGAAGGCGCCAGCCAGGACTATTGCACGAGAAAAAGAGCCAAAAGAGGAAACAGGAACAATAAAACCGGCCAAAGAAGCAAAGAGCCCAAAAAAAAAAGGAACCCAACCGGGCGACAAGTAGCCCAACCGGGCGACAAGTAGCCCAACCGGGCGACAAGCAGCCCAACCGGGCGACAAGCAGCCCAACCGGGCGACAAGCAGCCCAACCGGGCGACAAGTAGCCCAAACGGGCGACAAGGAGCCCAAACAGGGCGACAAGGAGCCCAAACAGGGCGACAAGGAGCCCAAACAGGGCGACAAGGAGCCCAAACAGGGCGACAAGGAGCCCAAACAGGGCGACAAGGAGCCCAAACAGGGCGACAAGTAGCCCAAACAGGGCGACAAGTAGCCCAAACAGGGCGACAAGTAGCCCAAACAGGGCGACAAGTAGCCCAACAGGGCGACAAGTAGCCCAACAGGGCGACAAGTAGCCCAACAGGGCGACAAGTAGCCCAACAGGGCGACAAGTAGCCCAACAGGGCGACAAGTAGCCCAACAGGGCGACAAGTAGCCCAACAGGGCGACAAGTAGCCCAACAGGGCGACAAGTAGCCCAACAGGGCGACAAGTAGCCCAACAGGGCGACAAGTAGCCCAACAGGGCGACAAGTAGCCCAACAGGGCGACAAGTAGCCCAACAGGGTGACAAGTACTAGGAGCCGACAGACGTTCCAATAATGCGGGAAGTAGCGAAAAACCTTCCCGTACCCTCGAGAACACAGAAGCCAACACTAGTCCCGAAGGCACACGAAGGCGCAGGCGCACCCGAGATCAGAAGTCACGCAGAACCCCATCGAACGGGGAAACATGACAAAAACACCGTCCCAAAAAGCGGGGAAGGAAACAACCACCCACAGGACGGAACCAACCGACTCAAAGGCCAAGGAACCGAGCCCGGGGAGGGGCCGACGTCCAACAGCACGTACGGCGAGTGGGGAGGAAAGACCCCACTCCGCGTAACCACAAGCCCCGCCTAGAGGGGGATAAAAAACCCCCACGGGGTCTAACGGGGCCAAGGCCCCCCCCAAGACAGCCCCTCCCCAGCCCCGGGAACCTACACGACAGGCCCCGGGGCCGAGCCGTTCCCCCAAAGCCCCGGCCGTACCAGAAAACCGGGGCAGCCGTGAAAACACTAAGGAAGGGAGCCCACTGGCAGACTCATACAACACGGCTGGAGGAACAGGCCCAAATGCCCCCGTCACTACCCCGGAAGGGGAAGTCCCCGAGACTGCCCGAGTCTCAACACCACCAAACACCCCGCCCTGAACCTACAGACGGTAAGGAACCGGATGCAGGCAGGAAGGGTGAACCAGGGGAAAGACAAGGGGGCGTGGATGGAACCGAAGCAACCAACACCCCCAAGTCCCAAAACGAACTACAACGGGGCAGCCCCGGGGCTCCCGGGGAGGAAACCACGAGAACGTTGCCACTACCAAGGCTCAAGTGCAACGCCCCTGCTGCCCGCACCCGCTTTGTTAGCACAACTGGGTAACCGAGCCACAACGAGCAACCAAACTCGCAGGACACCGGGTCGAAGGTGTCACCGACCCCACAGGCAGCAGACGGAGGCAAAACAGAGAGTCACCCAGAGACAAAAGGTGAGAGCAACCCTCAAACTCGCTGGAAGCGAGGGGGGGGCTCTGGGGTCACATCCATCGGACCCGCGCGCCCCCAGGAGTTTCCCAGGGTCCCGAGCGTTTACTTTAAGAGGACTCGCGCTCAGGTAATCCCAGGCAGGGTACTGCTAACCGGCACCCAAGCTACCAAACAACTTTCTAAGAGCTGAACCCCCGGGACGTGTACACTCACGGGGACCTAGCAGGGGGTACCACCAGAAATACTCAGAACACAAGGGACACAAGGGGCAAGAACGAAGGCAGACCCCCCCACCAGGTATATAAACAAAAGAAAAAGAAAACCCCGCAAGAGGACAGCGTACCCAAGCGGAACAGAGCCGGCCGCTATGATTGGTAAAGACAAGCTGCACAGTACCCCGCGCCCCACCAGTGCAAACACTGCCCCTTACTCTAAGGCGAACAAGGGAGACAGAACACCCGAGCACACAAAGAGCGGCCGAAAACCAAGCAGTAAACGGCCAAGCAGGGGCAGGACCCAAGGAACTTGTGGAAGGTGGCCCCAAGCCCCAAGGGCAGTACTTACAGGGCACCTAGGGAAGGGAACCCTAGGCGCATGCAGCCCGAGTACTGAAGAATCACTCCCGGCTCACGCACCACCTAGAAAACAGACACCACACTCTAGGTACAGTGCTGAAACAACCACTGGAGCCGGAGCACATAACCATTGCCCATAGCATCAGCCGAAGAACTGATGGGTGGATAGCCGGCGTGGGAGGTCTGGGGCTCCCCCTTCCCCCTCCCGGGGAGGGGGGAGCTGCGCAGACAGCGGCGCGGTGACGTATGACGTCATACTAGTTTCCTTGTTTTCTGTTGAAGAGTTCTATTCACTAGTTCGGCTTAGGTAGCAATTTTCACCAGAATAGGGGTTTGTTTTGGAATGCTTACCTTTCTGGATGCTTGACCCGGTCGATGGCAGACATAGAATGCTTCCAACCACACGGGGGTTTCTATAGGCCATTGCTCCCCTTGCCTCTCTGAGGGGGCCAGGTTCTGGCTCGTGGTCCCCGGTAGGCCCTAGAACTCCATACACATGACTGATGCCAAAGTCTGACATTAGCATATCAGCCGGTAAAGCTCCGGGGAGCCGACGGGGCTCCCCCCAGAAACAAACTGAATAAAATAACAGAACCCCCACCAGGCAAAAACAAAAAGAAAAACAAAACCCCGCAAGAGGACAGCGAACCCCAAGGAACAGAGCCGGCCGCGATGTCGGGAAATACAAGCTGAGCAGCACCCTGCGCCCCTACCAGTGCAAACTGCCTCTTACCTGCCGGTAACAAGGGAGAACAGAACACCCAAGAGCCCAACAGGCGGCCGAAAAACCGAAAGGTAAAACGGACCAGCAGAGGCAGACCCCGAGGAGCCTGTGGAAGGTGGCCCCAAGCCCCAAGGGCAGTACTTACAGGGCACCTAGGGAAGGCAGCCCTAGGCGCATGCAGCCCGAGTACTGAAGATAACTCCTGGCTCTCGCACCCACAAAACTAACACCACACACAAAGCACAGTGCAGTAGCGACACCGGAGCCAAAGCACACGACCATCGCCAATAGCATCAGCCTCAAGAACTGAGGTGTGGGTAGCCGGCGCGGGGGATCTGGGGCTCCCCCTTCCCCCTCCCGGGGAGGGGGGAGCTGCGCAGACAGCGGCACGGCAGTGTGTGACGTCACACTAGTTTGCTTGTTTTCGGTTGGGGAGTTCTATCCACTAGTTCGGTTTTAGGTAGCAATTTTAACCAGAATAGGGGTTTGTTTTGGGGCGCTTACCTTTCTGGGTGCCTGTTCCGGTCGATGGAAGACATAGAATGCTTCCAACTACACGGGGGCTTCTATAGGCCATTGCTCCCCTTGCCTCTCTGAGGGGGCCCGGTTCTGGCCGTGGTCCCCGGTAGGCCTAAGAACTCCATACACATGACTGATGCCAAAGTCTGACATTAGCATATCAGCCTGGGATAGCTCCGGGGAGCCGACGGGGCTCCCCCCAGAAAATGATAACAGTTACATGGAATGAAAAAAGAAGATGAGAGAAAATTGTAGGTACAGTATATTAAAGCACATAGGTAGCTAAGATTGATTGCAATGACAGCTTGAATGGTAGTTGACAAAAATTGGTAGGCACAATACAGCAGAAACAATATAAGATTAATTGCAATGACAGCTTGAATGGTAGTTGACAAAAATTGGTAGTCACAATACAGCATATGGCTAGCACATAAAAGAAGACAGCAATGAACACAATGATAAGGTTGTTTGATCCTACATAAAAATTAGGAGATTGGGTAACACTAGGTACAGAGCAAATTTAAAGCTCAGTGTAGGAAACTAAGAAGATGAAATTAGGTACTTCTTGGTTTTGCTTTTAAATAAGGCAAAAGTTTTACAGTTTTTTAATTCACTAGGGAGTGAGTTCCATAGACTAGGTCCCTTAATTTGCATAGAGTGTTTACACAGATTAAGCTTGACCCTGGGGATATCAAAGAGATATTTATTTCTGGTGTGGTGATAATGGGTCCTATTACATCTGTCCAGGGAGAGTTTCAGAGCATGGTTTGCATTTAAGAACAGGGTTTTGTAAATGTAGTTGACACAAGAGAATGTGCGGAGGGAGTTAATATTTAGCAAAATTAGGGATTTAAACAAGGGAGCTGAGTGTTGTCTGAAAGCAGAGTTAGTTATTATTCTGATAGCAGATTTTTGCTGTGTGATGATGGGCTTAAGGTGGTTTGCAGTGGTAGACCCCCATGCACAGATACCATAATTAAGATTGGGGTAGATTAGTGCATAATATAGTGAGAGGAGAGCAGAGTTAGGAACATAATATCTGATTTTGGAGAGTATACCAACTGTCTTAGAGACTTTCTTAGTTATGTGTTGAATGTGGGTGCTGAAGTTGAGTCTCTTGTCTAGGAATAGGCCAAGAAACTTGTCATCATTTTTATTACTGATGTTAATGTTGTCTATCTGTAGCTGAATTGCATTTGATGATTTGCTTCCAAATACTGTAAGATGTAGTAAGTCTTTTCGATGTTTAATGTTAGTTTGTTCGTTGACATCCATAAGTGGACTTTTTTTAATTCATTATTCACCACATTATTTAGTGTATGTGGGTTGAGGTCTGAATAGATAAGGGTAGTATCGTCAGCAAACAATATAGGTTTGCGAATATTAGAGACATTAGGCAGATCGTTTATATATATAAGAAATAGAAGAGGTCCTAAGATACTGCCCTGTGGCACTCCAACGGTAATTGGTAGAGTGGAAGAAATTGTATCATTGATGGTTACATATTGGTGTCTGTCACTAAGATAGGATCGGATGTAGTCAAGGGCAAGGCCTCGGAATGAATGAAATACATAAATGAACATGAAACATTGGTGTGAATAACTGTATGATGGGAGGGGCAAAGTTGGCGAATACAATGTTGGAAGAGTGAGGGAGGGCTGGCTGGGTGTGACAGCTCTCACTCGCGGTGTTCTGAATGTGTTGATGGTGAATGTATATAGTGTGTGACAGTGTATAATCTGTAAATAGATTGTATATATGCATAAATTAGCATGATACATGGTGAATATGTGCAACATGTGTGTACACAAGTGTCATGCATGTAACAGTGTCCTTGGACAGTACGGATGTTTTACTGCCATAATATAGTGTACGTGTTCATTATACATAGGATTAGCGCATAAAAACAAATAAAATATATTTGGAACTGTGCGCAAAAAATGAACAAAAATATATTCGCGGCAACTCGCGCGCCCCACCGGCCCCGAGAGCTTACTGCACGGGCACACGGGGAATGATGTCACACACCACCTTACGGACCCCATAGCAGCCAAAGTAAGTACAATTTCAAAATTCCGTCGCTATACCCATATACAGGGAGGGGTTTTTGACCCTTTCAGAACTAAAAAGAATTTTTTCCCGAGAATTTATTTCTTGCGCACTGGGGGGGGTGTGATATTTATAGGCCGTGCAGTTAAAGGTTTAATTACTACCAAGAGCTTGGTGTTGCACAATACACGTGAGGCTAATAAGACAGTTAACTCGAGTAGCCCTCCGAAAAAAAACTTAGCAAAAGTCTGTCCTGCTGTGTAAACCTGGAACCTTCATTACATGAGCCAACTGCACTGACTGGGACAGTGCAACTGAGTGTCACTCGACCCTGCACTAGCGGGTAACATACAGCAATTCTTGAGACACTGAGACTGGAGAAGATAATAATGGAGCATGGGGCAATTTCACTTTTGGGAAGAACTGTGACCATTAATTGTTTCCATTCCTGTTCACTGCAAAATATATGGAAGCACTTTACTGTTGAGCGCTGATAATGAGAGATCCATTCAGTGACCAAACCTGGTAAATGGTTAACAAAGAAACAATATAATAGAAGTGTCAATATATTGTTAATGTGCTATAGGTAAAAGACAAAAATAAAAATAAAAACTTACAGTTAATTTTTCATGACAGATTCCTAAATTGATTTCCTGAACTTTAATCATGATGCTGGAGGCCGAGTCCCCGAGGTAGACATGGTCAGCTGTGACACCTGCCTCTGTGGTCATCATCTCCAGGGCCTTCCTGATGGTCTCCTGCACCTGTCATTGCCAATACAAATATTAATGGTGGAGGCCAAGTCTCCCAGGTGGCCGGGGAGAGTTGTTGAACCTGTCTCTGTGGTCATCATCTCCAGGGCCTTCCTGATGGTCTCCTGCAGCTGTCATTACCAACACAAATATTAATGGAGGAGGCAGAGTCTCCCAGGTGGACGGGGAGAGTTGTTGCACCTGTCTCTGTGGTCATCATCTCCAGGGCCTTCCTGATGGTCTCTTGCACCTGTCAACCAAATATTAATAGTGGAGGCAGAGTCCCCCAGGTGGACGGGGAGTGCCGTGGCACCTGCCTCTGTGGTCATCATCTCCAGGGCCTCCCTGATGGTCTCCTGTACATTACCAACACAAACGTTACCCAACCCTAACTGTGCATGCTAGTTTGATGCATTATCTGTCATGCACAAGGAAACAGCATTAATTTTTTTTGTTAGTGTTAATTTGAACCCAGGAAGCACGAAAATTCATGTAAGAAATGTCCACCTATCGCGGTTTAGCTGCAGTGGCCCAGAGTAGTTGTGCGGATTGAGGTGAGATGTTACAGGGGAATAACTTGGTCCATTTTTTTTAATTTTGTTCTCCTCATTAAAACTGATATGCTTAACCCTTAAATTGCGCATCACGTCATATGACGTGTTGGACGTTGTTCCAGTCAACTGCGCATCACGTCATATGATGTGTTGGAGTACTACGCAAGATTTAAACGGCCCGCGGATACACGGGGTTCACCACACCTTCATCAGGGCTCTTGTAAACAGACGCCATTTAAAAAAAAATCATGGGCCAAACTCCCGGGTGTTATTGGCCTCAGTATTGAGTGAGCAACCAAGCCTGACGCAAGCAGCATGAGCTAACAGCACTGCTGTTCAGCTTGTGACCACAGCATCGCCTAAAAATGCCAAAATATACTTGTTCATGCTATTATGTAGGATGATATTATTACAGAAGACCCCTGACTGTGATAAAATTGACCAGGGTTCTGATAATAGCAGGATTGTGGTGATATTTAGTGCTGTGCGCCATGGAGGGAGGAGTAATGCTGTGGGAGGGAGGATGGTGGCGTTGTCTTCTGACTGTGTGTGGCTACCTTTTATTGACTGCACTCACCATACCAGCTTAGTGGTTCGCTATGGTGAACACAAATGTAGATACTTACATATAACGTGTGTATAGAGGGAATAAACAGCAAGAGAAGGTTTGGAGCCGCCATTTTGGTGAGGGCGGTGGCGTCGTCTGCACGACCCCACCATGCAGACGACGGTGTTGTTTACTGGTTACCACGATGGTCTTTGGGCACCATACCAGTTTATTTGTACAAGTATGGTGAATAAAACAGGTAGATATTTATATATAATGTGTGTATATAGTGTAATAACACCACACAGTATTGTTGGAGGAGAAATATTAGTGCGTCTGGCCTTGAGGGCGGCCGCCGATCAGCTGACTGTGTGAGGCTCTACGTATTTGTGCCTTTACTCACCATACAAGCTTAGATGTACAGTTATGGTGAACAAAACATGTAAATACTTATATATAACGTCTGTATATAAGATATATAGCGTAATAACACCACACAGTATTGTTGTTGGAGAAATATTAGTGCGTCTGGCCTTGAGGGCGGCAGCCATCAGCTGACTGTGTGAGGTCCTACGTCTTTGTGCCTTTACTCACCATACAAGCTTAGATGTACAGTTACGGTGAACAAAACATGTAGATACTTATATATAACGTCTGTATATAGTGAATTATAGAAAAAACAGTATTGTGGGAGGAGAATGTGGGTGAGTCAGATGACTGGAGGGAGGGCGGGAGTGACTGGCTGGTACACGGCGGTCACTCCTCATTACTTTTTGACTCATAATAGCTACTTAGTGGTTCGTTATAGTGAACAAAACATGCAGATACTTATATATAACCTGTGCTTATAGTGTAATAACCGACAAAGTATTTGTTCATTGATTGATGAACATAATTGAATCAACAATATGCACACCATATTTTTGAGTACAGCAATGATTCACTCATATTATTATATAAATATATCAAACTACACACTACTGAATAATATTACAGCAAAAAAACTATGAAAAATCAATCAGAGACATTGACATAATTAGGTAATTATCTCTTTGTGGCAACTCCGGCCTGACAGCTGGCGAGCAACAGACCGCCTGG
The DNA here is from genome assembly GCF_040958095.1 of Procambarus clarkii. Classification (NCBI taxonomy): domain Eukaryota; kingdom Metazoa; phylum Arthropoda; class Malacostraca; order Decapoda; family Cambaridae; genus Procambarus; species Procambarus clarkii. The sequence continues at coordinate 33,186,884 of NC_091166.1, forward strand.
GACGCATGCTGCGTCAGTGCCTATAATTTGCCAGACTTCCTCGCCCTATAGCGGGCAATATATGCCACTTACGATTTTTTTATTATTTTTCCCGTGATCAGTGAACACAAATTAACAGGTTAGGAAGAAAAAATAATTTTTTTTTTTTCAAAATGACATGCGCTTGTGGGGATGACAGGATATTAACCCTCAAACCACTAGGGGCCCAAATGGAATTCACACCCACAGGCGCAACAAAAAAAAAATCCAAAAAATTCTTTCGTCTTATAGAAGTGTTCATTTTTGTTCCCTGATCACGGAAAAAATAACAAAAAAATCGTAGGTGGCATATTTTAGCCGCAATAGGGTAGGGAAGTCTGGCAAAAAAGGGGCGTTGGCAGAGCCTTCGCCAGACGAGGTCTACTCCGCCTGAGCTGTCAGACGGCAGTTGCCACAAATATATTATTACCTAATTATTTCAATGTCTCTGATTGATTTTTTCTTAGTTTTTTTGCAGTAATATTATTCCATACAGTGAATTGTGGTATATTTATATTATAAAATGTGTGAACCATCGCTGTACTCAAAATTATGGTGTGCATATTAGTGATTCAATTATTATGTTCATAAAACAATAAACAAATAGTTTTGCTGTTGTTACACTATATACACAGGTTATATATAAGTATTTGCATGTTTTGTACACCATAACGAACTACTAAGTTGGTCTTGTGGGTCAAAAAGCAACGAGGAGTGACCGCCACACACCTCCGAGCCACTCACTGCCCTCCCTCCCTCGACACCACCTCACTCACCCTCATTCACCTCCCACAATACTCTTTCTGTATTTATTCACTATACACAGACGTTATATATACGTATTTACATGTTTTGTTCACCATAACTGTACATCTAAGCTTGTATGGTGAGTAAAGGCAGAAAGACATAGCTACTCACACAGTCAGCTGATCGGCGGCCGCCCTCAAGGCCAGATGCACTAATATTTGTCCTCCAATATTATTTGTGGTGTTATTACGCTACAGAGCACCACTTGGTTTCCGAACCCCTTGGGGACGAGACCCGTCGGTTAACATGTAAGTTCGTATACGAGAAATAGAGGGGAAAAATAAACTAGAAATGTAAAAATAAATTTTTCCGAAAAATTTATGAAAAAAACTCTAGGGAAAAAATCGTCAGGTTCATGGCGTAAATGCGACCGTGTTTTGTTTGTACTCATCAATAAGTGAAGTCCTGATCCGCTTTATAAAAGTCCTTAATTGTTCCTAACTGATTATTAAGACGTCTGGCAAACATCCTCTGGATGTTTCCTGCCAGCCTGCAGGCACATCCTGCCTAAAATATACGATGATGTACTGTACATTTAAGAAACAAATCTGGGTCACAGGTCTGTGGAGTGTGGTTAGGCTTACGGAGTCAGCCGGTCCCTCCCCCACCACCAACACACCTCCCCCTCTCCCCCGACCACCGACACACCTCCCCCTCTCCCCCCACCACCGACACACCTCCCCCTCTCCCCCCACCACTGACACACCTCCCCCTCTCCCCCCACCATCGACACACCTCCCCCTCTCCCCCCACCACCGACACACCACCCCCATCCCCCACCCCAAACCCATACACACACACACACACACTCACTCTCAAAGGTCACGTGGTTCACAGTTCACTTCAACACCCATATATCGCTTCCTGCCTGCCTGCCTCCTTCCCAGCCTGCCTCCTTCCCAGCCTGCCTGCCTCCTTCCCAGCCTGCCAGCCTGCCTCCTTCCCAGCCTGCCTGCCTGCCTCCTTCCCAGCCTGCCTGCCTGCCTCCTTCCCAGCCTGCCTGCCTGCCTCCTTCCCAGCCTGCCTCCTTCCCAGCCTGCCTCCTTCCCAGCCTGCCTCCTTCCCAGCCTGCCAGCCTGCCTCCTTCCCAGCCTGCCAGCCTGCCTCCTTCCCAGCCTGCCAGCCTGCCTCCTTCCCAGCCTGCCAGCCTGCCTCCTTCCCAGCCTGCCTCCTTCCCAGCCTGCCTCCTTCCCAGCCTGCCTCCTTCCCAGCCTGCCTCCTTCCCAGCCTGCCAGCCTGCCTCCTTCCCAGCCTGCCAGCCTGCCTCCTTCCCAGCCTGCCTTTTTCCCAGCCTGCCAGCCTGCTTCCTTCCCAGCCTGCCTGCCTGCCTCCTTCCCAGCCTGCCAGCCTGCTTCCTTCCCAGCCTGCCTCCTTCCCAGCCTGCCTTCTTCCCAGCCTGCCTCCTTCCCAGCCTGTCAGCCTGCCAGCCAGCCTGCCTGCCAGCCTGCTTCCTTCCCAGCCTGCCTCCTTCCCAGCCTGCCTGCCTGCCTCCTTCCCAGCCTGCCAGCCTGCCTCTTTCCCAGCCTGCCAGCCTGCCAGCCAGCCTGCCTGCCTGCCAGCCTGCCTGCCTGCCTGCCTGCCTGCCTGCCTGCCAGCCTGCTTCCTTTCCAGCCAGCCTGCCTCCCCCCTCCTGCCATCATGCTAACGGGTAGTGTGTGTTAGGCTTATCTTCGGGAATGAGCCGGTCTCACCCCCACCACCAACAAACCACCCGCCCCCCTACATCCCATCTCTCAAGGTCACGCGGTTCAACCTTGTGACTACCACTCACTCCCTGCCTGCAAGCTAGCCTGCCTGCCTGCCTGCCTGTGCCTGCCTGCCTGTGCCTGCCTGCCTGTGCCTGCCAGCCTGCCTTTCCCTCCCTAATTCTCACTACTTCCATCCCTTCCTGCCTACCTCCTAGCATCTCTCCCTACCTCCCCCTCCCTCTTAGCATCTCTCCCTACCTCCTAACATCTCTCCCTACCTCCCCCTCCCTCCTAGCATCTCTCTCCCCCCCTCTCTCACTGATTCTCCCCCCCCCTCATTCATACTGCCTCCCACCTAAGTTCCATCGTCCATCCACCCACCAGTCAGCCATCACTGACGCAATGGGTGCATTTGGAGCCAACATGGTACACAGATGTTTCTTGATTGTGCAGATATGTAAAACAAAAGCACAGAATGAACATTCCAGCCTTATGGCAATTCAAAATAATAGGAATAATAGGCCGTGAATCTGTGAAGTCACAGTGGGCAAACTGGACCATCGCCCACCCACCACCACAAGCCGGCGTGACGCTTGGTGGACCCCTTCCTACCCGAACTTTGTTCGGGTAGCATGACTCCCCAACCCCAATCGGGAAACTGGAAGTTTCGGATAACTAAAGTTCGGAAACCAAGTGGTGCTCTGTATATACACACATTATATATAAGTATCTACCTGTTTCATTCACCATACCTGAACAAATAGGCTGGTATGGTGCCCAAAGATCATAGTGGCCATCAGTAAACAACATGCCAAGTCGTGCAGACGATGCTCCTCCCTCACCAAAATGGCGGCTCCCAACCTACTCCTCTCGCTGTTATCTTACACTATACACACGTTATATATAAGTATCTACATTTGTGTTCACCATAGCGAACCACTAAGCTGGTATGGTGAGTGCAGTCAATAAATGGTGGCCACACACAGTCAGAAAACGACGCCACAACCCTCCCTCCCACAGCCTTACTCCTCCCTCCATGGAGCACAGCGCTAAATATCACCACAATCCTGCTATTATCAGAAACCTGGTCAGTTTTATCACAGTCAGGGGGCTTCAGTAATACTATCACTGCTAAATAATAGCAGTATCATTTATATTATGGTATTTGTAGGCGATGCTGTGGTCACAAGCTGAATAGCGGTGCTGTGAGCTCGTGCTGCGTGCGCCAGCCTTAGTGGCTTGCTCAATACTGACGCTGTAACACCCAAGAATGTTGGCCAGGATTTTTTTTCTAGGTGGCATCTGGCAACTATCGGTCGTGGCTGTACTATAGCTGCCCCTATCCCAGGCGGGGCGTTTAAATTATAGCGCTAGACACGAAATCATATATAAACGATGTGCGCGGAATTCGGTTTTGTCACTGATATCATTTATATATGATATGCGTGGTTTGAGGGTTAAACCCCAAGCATGTTAAGGGGTTAAATTTTGTTCTGATGTGTCAATAGTGGTATTCATTGTGTATAACTTCAGAAATATACTTATACACAGATGTATGCTTATAAATATATGCACCCCTGAATCTATTCATACTATTTTATATACAGTGTGACGATAATCTCTTTCAAGAGAGATTGAGCCTGCTCTTCCCTACATCATTACGTCGTAACATACAAGATACTATATAGAAGATACGTCCACCAGTATCGCCAAACGTTTTGCCCAGGAAGCAAATCGTACCATGCACACCCCGACACCTGGCTACAGCCTGCCGTAACCAGCAAACTGCTCATCCTCTGCCTGCCTGTTGCTGATTGGCTGGTGTCTCGTCGCACCTGCACTCCGCCACCACCACGAGTCGTCATCTGGGCAGCAGCACGCCGTACTCGTCAGAATATCTTTGTGCTCCTTGGAGTTGACATCTCTCGCTAGTAGACTAAGCCTTGGCTTTCGTGTACTAAGGGAGGTGGCAGCTTGAAGCCAGTATTCCAGCACCGCACATATTATTTATTTTGCTATCACTGTAACTTACTTGTCTTAGCGTAACTTTTCATTTGCCAGTGATTATTCATGTTATTTTGTTTGTTGACTTGTCCTGCATTTTATGAGATTGCCTTTATTCATGTCTTGTTTTCTAGAGTAATTAAATTTCATTGTTTATATACTTGTGTTTTGTGTGTCTTCCCATTACCTTACCACAGACAAAAGGACAAACTTTTCTCTTTTTTTTTTTTTGTGATGTGACGAGGCCCTGCCCCCAGCTTTTGAAACAGCCGAACACCAACGCTTTACCGTCACATTACGTGGGGGCCTGTCCACGGAGCTTCACTCAGGTACTGGTGCCAAATAGTAAATTTGTGGTAAGCGTATTTGGCTTTGGTAACTTATCTTTTCACTATTTTTAATATTCAATTTTATTTTCATATGGTGCTGTGTGTATTGTGCATTCCGAGAGTAGCATATGGTGAAGGTGAGACAACTTTGGATTACGTGGTGACTGTAGGCCTCAGTCATTCTCTTAATTGGTCATCTCTCTCTCCATGTTATTACTCGTGTTTACCATCTTTTGTCCCTAGGATATTTCTCATATTTTCGGCAGATCATCATATTGGTACCCTGGTACAGTGGTCTGTCCCCGGGTCAAGTGCACCTAATCTTCTGCAATCTGACAGTAGGAGGATAAAGAGGGCCATAGTACCTCTCGCACGAACTTTAGTTGCTGAATTGGGACCTCAGCAGCAGTTCTCGTCACCAGTTGACACCTGGCACCCCTACACGTCGGTCAGAGATGATGATATTTACATTGGTAGGGAATTAGCCTTCTTTTTCAGAGCACAAAAGTTCGCTAATTCTGTAAGTATCATATTAATTTCAGTGGGAAAAACTTGCTTATGTCCTATAGAGACTCGGCAAGGTATGCCTACATTCTTGGACTACCTATTTCACTTTTGAGGCAATTAACTGTTTCATTTGTTTTAGAAACTCAGTTTCGCTTGTTTAGTAGGATTTTCTTGCCCTTATCCTCTTACATGAGTACGGGTACAAGATTTCTTGCGACCTTGATTTATTAATCATATATCATCTTGAAATTAACATTAATTGTTAAAGATTCCACAGGATAGGTACCAGTTGCCACGTTGTCCTGTTTCTGACATTCACCATATCACAACAGTATATTCGTTGTGCATTTATTTGCTAATTTCACCATGTTTCATCTCCAAGCTTTCCGTGCAGATCCAGCAGGTGAAATAGGGACTTTAACGATGAAACTCAAAATAGAGCTGGCCAAGATCGAACGCGAACAACAAAGAGAAGCCCTCGAGCAACAAAGGGAAGCAGCTGCCATAAGAAAGGAAGAAAAGGAAAGAGAAGCTGCCTTGAGGAAAGAAGAACAAGAACATGAGATTGCAATACTCCGTGAGCGGGAACGAGTACAGCTTGAAACAAAACAACGCCAATTGGAGATGCAACACGAACATGATAAACAACAAGCAACTCTGGCTATGGAATGTCGTCAACCAGAATTTGCGTTGGAAACTTCACACCTCGCTCAACGCCAGCAAGCTACCGCCAATCTTCCCGTCAGTTTCAATATATCACATGCAAGTAAGTTAATGCCACCATTCGTAGAGACAGAAGTTGATGTGTTTTTTACCGCCTTTGAAACCCTTGCTAATCAACTTACTTGGCCTGCCAAGCAATGGGCAACCCTTCTCAGAGTACATCTTACAGGTAGAGCTGCAGTTACACTCAGTACTTTGGCGTCTGAGAATGACTACCAGACTCTGAAACAAGCAGTGTTGGACGCCTACCTTCTCTCCACCGAAAGTTATCGAAGGAAATTCCGTGACCACCTGAAGGCAAGTACCACTACCTTTCTCGAATTTGCTAATACCAAAAGGAGATATTTAATGAAATGGCTGGAAGCCGCACATGTCTCTACCTTTGCAGAACTCGTCAACCTCATGCTAGTTGAAGAATTCTTGAGGCGTGTGCCGCCTCCTGTCCGTCTATATTTAGCAGATAAAGAAGAAACCGACTACCTAAAGTGTGCTAAGTCGACTGACACTTACAGCCTCATCCACCGGCTGACACCAGAACCATCTTCCAGTAAAAAGTCGTGGTACAGTTACGAGAAAGTGAGTACCGATCAAGCTGGCTCGCAATTGTACTGTAAGTATTGTAGACTCTATGGACATACCATAGATAAATGTGGTAAGTCTCAATACAAAGGAAACACCGAATCACCTAAACCCAAAAAGACTCCTCCTAAGTCCAGTAAGCCTGTGATGAATGTTGGTGTTCATGGTAATGATCTTTCTCTTTTCAGTAAACACCTGTATACTGGAACTGTCTCTACCAACGGCTCAAATCCGGAGGGACGTTTCAAACTGAAGATCTTGAGGGACACAGCGGCTCTTCAATCGATTATTTTGAAGTCGGCTGTGCCCAATATCGCTTACACCGGAGAAACTGTCTTCATCACTGACCTCATTGCTACCACTCCTTATCCTCTCGCCAGAGTCCACCTGGATTGTCCCTTCGTGACCGGAGAAGTCCAAGTCGCCATCAGGGAAAAGCCTTTTCCCATGCCTGGAGTGCAACTTCTCCTGGGCAACGACTTGGCAGAAGACCTGCAACCGACCAACCTGATCGTCATGGACAAACCCCAGGTGTGTACCTCTGTAATGGATAATCCCATCTTTGAGTATGTTCCAGCAAAGGTTCAAGAGAGTGATGAAGTTTCTCCTCCGGTTTTAGTGACCACCCGTGCACAAGCTGCACGACCACAGCCAGCTGACTCTACTGCTACCGTTGTCCCTCAAAACCCTCAGAAACTACCCCTGAATCTGAACAAGTTGGAGTTCCGTAAGTTACAGAGGGAAGATCTTACCTTGACACCATTATTTTTCCAGGCTGAGACTCAACCTGACAGTATTCCTGGGTTCTTCCTAGAGAACGAGTTGCTCTACCGCAGATATAGACCCAGTAAACTGAAGGAGGAGGACGATTGGGCCAACGTCGAACAACTAGTGATTCCTGCCAGCCTGCGGCCCACTATTCTACACCTGGCCCACGGAGCACTCTCCCACTACGGATTTAACAAGACCTACCATGGAATCCGTCAAGACTACTACTGGCCAGGTATGGTAAATAGCGTCAAATAGTACGTCAAACAGTGTCATACATGTCAGATGGCAGGTAAACTGAACATCTCTATTCCCAGAGCACCACTGACTCCCATACAGGTGCCTGCGGAACCTTTCCACAGACTTATTATAGACTGTGTTGGTCCTTTACCTCGGACCAGTTCAGGTAACGCCTATATCTTAACCATCCTGTGTCCTACCACCAGATTCCCCATAGCAGTTCCAGTAAAGAACATTACGGCTGCTACGGTTGTGAAACACTTATTGAAGATCTTCACCCAGTATGGATTTCCAAGGGAGGTTCAGAGCGACTGTGGCACCAACTTCACCAGTGATCTCTTCAAGAGGGCACTGGAAGAGTTCAACATCAAACAGGTATTGTCCAGCCCCTATCATCCTGCTTTACAGGGTTCTCTTGAGCGTAGTCATCAGACTATTAAAGCACTCCTTTAGAAGTTTTGTAATGAAACCTCTAAGGATTGGGATAAGCAAATTGACCTGATAATGTGTATCTTTAGAAGTCTTCCCAATGAGTCCCTAGGAGTATCTCCTTATGAGATGCTCTACGGTCATAAGTGCCGTACTCCTCTCAAGGCTTTCAAAGACTCTCTACGTGATGCCACCTTCAGTGAGCATCAGAATGTGCCCCAGTTTCTTCAAAACCTACAACACATTCTAGAGAGGGTCCACAGTTTTGCCCAAGATAATCTATTGAAAGCACAGGAGAGGGTGAAGACTCATTACGACCAGACCAGCAAAGTAAGGAAATTTAAACCGGGAGACTTCGTGCTTGCTTATTTCCCTATCCCAGGTTCTCCTTTACAAAACAGGTTTTCAGGACCATACCGCATCAAGGAGTGCAGAAACAACCACAACTACGTTCTAGAGACTCCAGATAGGCAGCGGAATACCCAGTTGTGCCACATCAACCTCCTGAAGCTATATAACGGTACTCCTCCCACTGTCATGATAAACTACTCTTCCTTTAAAGAGCCATACATCCACAGTGAGACCTTCCCTGCTTCTCCTCCCGAAAGCACTGGCAAAGAGTCAGCGCTTTCTAATTCGGAAATCCTAATTGATCTTCCCAATTATTTTCAGGACAATCATAGTGCACCTCTTGTCAAGATCTTCAAAGAACATTAGGAGTTGTTCCGAGATGATCCCCAAGAGTGTAATGTTACCCAGCACGACATCCAACTGCTCCCTGACACCCGGCCGATTCGTCAACCCTTCTACCGAATCAGCCCTAGCAAGAAGGAAGTCATGCGTGCTGAGGATCATGGACTGGCTACACCTTGTGAGTCCCCCTGGGCCTCACCCTGTATCTTGGTGCCAAAACCCCAAGGTAAGGTGAGACTGTGTACGGATTGTGACAAATCACACAGCAGACGACGCCACGATTACGACGTCACCTCCCCAACCAAAATAGCTCCTCACAACATACTCCTGATGCTGTTATTACACTATTCACACACACACTGTATATACCCATGTACATGTGTGTTCCCCATAGCGAACCACGAAGGTGAGCAAAACAATACTTACTGCCACACAGTGAGGCTACCTCAATTCTCTCCCTTCCTCACCAAAATTCCTCCTTCCTACGTACAACACTAATTATAACCACAATCCTGGTCACTAATACCTGTAAATGAATAATTGACCACAAGTTTATTTTGAAAAGGAACCTAAAAAGTCGTTTGAAGATTCCTAGATGGACGAAATAATGCTGTGGTGCTGTGGCTAGCGCTGTGAACATCGTAAACAGCATTGAATCACTGATATTTGAACATTGTATCAAGTCATTATCACACTCGGGCTCTTCTATAATACTATCATGGCTAAATAAAACAGATTATATATATATTTTGACAATATTAGGCGATGCTGTGGTCACACGCTGAACAGCAGTGCTGTGCGCTCATGCTGCGAGCGCCAGCCTTGGTAGCTCACTCACTACTGAGGCTATGACACCCGGCAATGTGGACCATGATTTTTTTTAAAGATGGCGTCTGTTTACAAGAGCCCTGAGGAAGCTGTTGTGATCCCCATGTAGCCGCGGGAGTTTTGAATGGGACGTGAAAAATAAAAACACCCGGAGGCGCGTTGCGCACCCGAAGCCTGGGCCTGCAGGCGCGTTGCGCAGTTAAAGGGTTAAGCAGTACAACAAATCTTAGTCAATGATATCCACTATACTTGCAAAGAAAAGGGACATTATGAGTGCAAAAGTGGCACAAGGCATATCAATAATCACAAAACACACAACACAAACACATCTTGAAGATGTTGAACAGTTATTATTAATTTGGATACACAGCAAGGCTTTAGCAGGTGATAGAGTTTCAGAGGCCATCATTTGTGAAAAAGTAAGGAAACTGCATGAAGACCTATTAAAGAAAACCCCCTGGAACGAGTGATGCAAATGCGAAAGAGTTTAAGGCGAGCAGGGGATGATTTGAGAAATTTTAGAAAAAGAAGTGGTATTCATAGTGTTGTGAGTGTTGCATGTTGCAAGCTGGTGGAGGAACACAGCGAAGAACTGGCCACCGAAGAACTTCACATGGAGCAGCAACAAGAGACAACTGAGGAAATTTCTTCAGGGGGAGGAGGAGACAGTACAGAATGTCTCTTCCTCATTTATTAAGAAAATGTGTGCAACATGGGAAGAATTGCAAACTTTTGCTGAAACGACTCACCCAAATCACGGTGCAGTAGGCCGTTGCCTTAACCTTTTTAATGACACTGTGATGCCTCACTACAGACAAAAATTTAAATGTATGGGAAAAACAAAATCTATGGAAAGGTTTTTAGTGAGACAAAGAAGCAGTGAATCACAACCAGGTCCTAGTGGTAAGCAGGCAAAATGTAGGAGAGTGTGTACCCCAGAGAATTCATCACTGCCTGATGTTATAATGGAAGGGAACTCCTTCCAAACAGTAACACCTCTTCTCCTACCCCACTCCTCGCCATCTTCCATATGCACAAAACAGCAGAGAAGACCACTAAGGCAAAACACTGCCATGAAATCGAGGCTAGAGTTGACCACATCAGATCACATCACAGATCACAGATCACATCAGTCAACGAACTAGGGTGTGAGTACCCGGCGCTGGGTTCAGGGCTCACACTTCCCCTCCCTGGGGAGGGGAGGGCTGCGCAGACAAGCGATGGTGGTGTATGACGTTTGCTTGTGTGCTTGTTTCCTTGGGGAAATTTTGCCTCCCTGTTCAGTCTTCAGTTGCAATTTTCCTACCAAGTGGGGTTTGTTCTGTTATGCCTATCTTTCAGGGTGCCTAACCCCAGTCGATAGCAGACAAGGAATACTCCCAACTACATGGTGGGTTTTTTTCCAAAGGCCATTGCTCCCTATGCCTCTCTGAGGCACAGGTTCTGGCTGGTGGTTCCCAGTGCTGAGCTCTATTGACTAATGCCTCAGACTAATAAATCGCATATCAGTCCGATAGCTCCAGGAAGCCAACGGGGCTCCCCACAGAAATATCTGTCATTAGAACCGGCGGAACTGTAAATAAGAGGTCCTTAAATCGAGTGGATACTAAAGCGTTATACGACGAAAAGTGCTGGGAAGATGGGAGACCATGAGCGTAGCTCACATCCTGTAACTACACAAGTTGGGTGAAAACAATGTGACCTTCAGTAGCATACCTTCACTGAGGTGTGGACAGCGTTGACATCTGGGAACAGTTCCTGGCACTTCTGGAGCCAAACTTCTACCTCCATGTTGCAATGATCAGCTGTGTCTATCGTTGTAATAGCCTCCTGTGCTGTGTTGACAATGTTGAGGCCCCCCAACATGGCTTGCAGCTGTGCCTTCCCTGCCTCTCCTTGTGTTGTCATGTCCACCACACTGATATTCTCCAGCTCCAAGAGCTCCATTGCTGCCTTGTTCTGTTCTACCAGACCATAGAGTCTATCCTGCAGTTGGAGGTGTTGAGTCTTCCAGTCCCCCAGCTGCCCCTGGTACACACCCAGCTCGGCCAGTGCCTCTTCACAAGCAGTAATGAGGCTGCTGATGCTGTTCTTTTGTGCTTCAACCAGAGACCATAACATCTTGCTAATGCCTCTTGCAGGACCTTGATATGGTTTTGCTGCCACTGTTTGCAGTGGCTCAACCTGAGTACTTTTATGTTTCCTGATTAAGGCCTCCATATCATAATTGATCGGAAACTGAGCAGCGGTAGTGGCACTGTGCTGGGTGCAGCAGGCAGGGCAGGTCAACTGAACATTCGCGATACCTTTGTCAATACACTGAGAGCAGAATGTGTGACCACATGGTAGACATTGTGGCCGAAGTAGATCATCATAATGGTTAAAACAGACTGAACATTCCTCTGGGTTGTTATCCTGTGAAAGTGGAAAAGAATGTCTGATTAGGTTACATATTAAAAAAAAGCCTTGAATGTAATGAAATACCAATTCCTAGGTGAGCCCCAGTGTCTACTACTGTATCTTTGATGTAGGTGCCTTCTACTAAGTGCCATCAGTTGCAGAATTTTGAGCCCACTGGGGACCCAGAGCCAGAACCTAGTCCCCCCCTCACAGAGGCAAAGGGAGCTGTGACATTAATATAATAAGTTGCTATTTATGCCACCATCAATGAAGGCACCCTGAAAGACAGCTAGTCAAAGTAAACCACATCTGGCTGCATCCAAGACCTGCAGGCTCGAAAATGGCTATAGAACTCCTTAAACTTATGTGTAAACAAAAGATAAAAAATTATACAAAACTAGCAACCGCTCGTTTGTCCCACCCTTGAAATAGAGAAAATCCGAATTACTTTTTCTCCTATGCAAAATCTAGAACAAAAAACCAGCGTTGATGTAATGAAACTCCATTTTCTGGGCGATTTTGTGAAATATGTTATTATTAGCTTTCTGGCATTAGTCAAAGTGCATGGAGTTCTTGCCTACCGGGGACCACGAGCCAGAACCTGGCCCCCTCAGAGAGGCACGAAGAGCAATGGCCTACAGAAACCTCCGTGTGGTTGGAAGCATTCTATGTCTGCCATCGACTGAGTCTGGCACCCAGAAAGGTAGGCGCCCCAAAACAAACGCCTAATCTGGTGAAAACATTGCTACCGAAAGCCGAACGAGTGGACAGAACTCTCCAAATAAAAACTAGCAACTAGCATGATGTCATCACGTCGTCGCGGCGCCACTTGCACACCCCCTCCCTCCCCAGGAGGGCAAAGGGGGAGCCCCAGACCTCCGTGCCAGCGATCCAACTTCCAGTTCTTAGGCTGGATGTCAAAAACACGCGAAAACACCGCCGACCGGAGGGAGGGAGGGATGCCGAGGAGCCTCCGGGTCTAACCCAGAAAATGGCATTTTATTACATTCATCGCTGGTTTTCTAAGGGGAGCCTGGTAGGCTCCTCGGAGCTACCTCACCAAAGATAAGGAAAAGAGGGAGGGACCCGGGAGGCGGACGCCACGCGCTCTAACTCAAAAACCAGACAACAGGTCAAACCAAAGGACCCTGCAGATGACCCGGGAGACCCGAACCCTGGAATATGAAGGTAGAAAGGGAACCCGGGCAAACCAAAGTGTGCCCACGGCCAGAGAGGCCAGAACGCAAAGAGAACAGCAAAGAGTCGAAACCGCACACAACACACGATGCACCCCCGGCCCAACACCACCAAGTATCAACAACCCAAGGACCTCCCCCTCTGGAAAGCAGCAGACCCAAACATCACCAGAAAAGGACTCTGCTGCAAACAAACCTACAACCAGGACCAAACGAGCAGAAAAAACTCGTGCGCCAGAGGAGAACTGGAAGCTCCCCAACCTGACCCCCAGAGGCCAGCACCATCAGGAAAACGATACCCGAACCGAAAGGGCCGTGCAATGCATATATTGCTGATGGGAGTAACTTTACCGATACCACGCAATACATTATTAGATGTTTGAGTGTCTATTGACACTCATACGACTACTAGCAATTATATAAGTGTAATTACCTAAGTGTAGTTACAGGATGAGAGCTACACTCGTGGTATCCCGTCACCCCAGCACTCTGTCATATAATGCTTTGAAATTACTGACAGTTTTGGCCTCCTCCACCTTCTCGCTTAATTTGTTCCAACCATCTACCACTCTATTTACAAAAGTGAATTTTCGTATATTTCTCCGGCAGCTTTGTTTCGTTAGTTTAAATCTATGACCTCTTGTTCTTGACGTTCCGGGTCTCAGGAATTCTTCCCTATCAATTTTATCGATTCCTGTTACTATTTTGAACGTAGTGATCATATCTCCTCTTTTTCTTCTATTTTCTAGTTTTTGCATATTTAACCCTTAACCCTCAAACCGCTAGGGGCCCAAATGGAATTCACACCCACAGGCGCAACAAAAAAAAAAAATTCCAAAAAATTCTTTCGTCTTATAGAAGTGTTCATTTTTGTTCCCTGATCACGGAAAAAATAACAAAAAAATCGTAGGTGGCATATTTTAGCCGCAATAGGGTAGGGAAGTGTGGCAAAAAACCAGCGTTGAATGTAATGAAACGCCATTTTCTGGGTGAGTCCCGGAGGCTCCCCGGAGCTATCCCAGGCTGATATGCTAATGTCAGACTTTGGCATCAGTCATGTGTATGGAGTTCTTAGGCCTACCGGGGACCACGGCCAGAACCGGGCCCCCTCAGAGAGGCAAGGGGAGCAATGGCCTATAGAAGCCCCCGTGTAGTTGGAAGCATTCTATGTCTGCCATCGACCGGAACAGGCACCCAGAAAGGTAAGCGCCCCAAAACAAACCCCTATTCTGGTTAAAATTGCTACCAAAAACCGAACTAGTGGATAGAACTCCCCAACCGAAAACAAGCAAACTAGTGTGACGTCACACACTGCCGCGCCGCTGTCTGCGCAGCTCCCCCCTCCCCGGGAGGGGGAAGGGGGAGCCCCAGACCCCCCACGCCGGCTACCCACACCTCAGTTCTTGAGGCTGGATGTCAAAAACGCGAAAAACCGCCGACCGGAGGGAGGGAGGGATGCCGGGGAGCCTCCGGGACTCACCCAGAAAATGGCGTTTCATTACATTCAACGCTGGTTTTCTGGGGGGAGCCCCGTCGGCTCCCCGGAGCTAACTACCCACAGACAGAAAAAGAGGGACTTACCCGGGAGGCGGTCGTCGCTCACCCCTCAACTCGAAGCCGAGACAACTGGCTGCAACCGCCGACCCAAAGCAACACAGGCCCGACGAGGCCCAGGGACATTCACAAGGTAACGAGCAGCCAGGACCCTGTTTGACTGCCAAAATCCCCGCGCCCGAATATCAGACCAAGACATATTCCCAAAGACGGCAGCAAGAGCCGCAAACTTACGAACGTCATGGGCACGGGGATAGACCGCAGGCTGGCTGGACCTAATAACCCTGCGGACGACCTGAGAGACCCGAACCCGCGAACAGGGAAGAAGGGAAACCGGATCAACCCACAGCGCGTCCCCGGACACAGAAGCTGTGGCGCGCAAATAACGGCGAAGCGCCGCAACCGGACACAAAAACATGATGCACCCCCGGCCTGACCAACCAAGCATCAACCACCCATGGACCCCTCCGGAACGCAGCAGTCTCATTCTTCGCCAGAAAAGAAGGAGACGGCTGCAAACGAACAAAACTATCACCACGACCAAAAGAGCAATAACCCCTGCGTCGGAGGAGAGCATGAAGCTCCCCTACCCGACCCCCAGAGGCCAAAGCCAACAAGAAAAGTGCCTTGGAAAAACAATCCTGAACCGAAGGGGCCACAACGAAACGAGGAGATGAAAGGAAAGCGAGCACTCTGTCCAAAGACCAGGACGGCTCAGGCGACGCATGAGCAGGCCGGAGGTGAAACAATGCACGAGACAGCTTGCGAAACGGCGCAGACGTAACATCGATACCGAAAGCAAGCTGAAGCGGCTCCGCCAGCGCCGCACGATACGAAGCGACAGTGTTAGGCATAAGATGACGGTCCTGAAACAACCACGAGAGGAAGGACAAGACCACCCGAACAGACAAGGAGCTAACACGACGAAGACGCAAAAAGAAACGGAAGGACCGCCAGGAAACTTCATACTGCCGCCGAGAAGAAGCCCTCAGGTGGGACACCAACAAGGAGGCCACCTGATCACCATAGAGATGATGATAGACTCGAGTCAAAAAAACCATACGCGAAGACTCGAGGAGAAGATCGAACCAGCTACGTGACGTACCGGCCCGATCTGCTGAAAGAGGCGGAGCCGCGGGAAAACCCTCGGGTTCGGACACCGAGCAACCAGCGCCTGAAACCAAGGCTGGGCCGGCCACCAAGGGGCCAGAAGGACAACTCTCCCCCGGTAAGTCTCTAAGCGAGTCAGAACCTGGCGCAACAGCCGAACCGGGGGAAAGAGGTACAGGAACCCCCACCTCGACCAGTCTAGCCGAAAGGCATCGACCCCGACGGCCTCGCAATCGTGGAAGGGCGCCGCATAAACGGGAAGACGCCGCGACCACGCCGACGTGAAGAGGTCCACTTCGGGGCGCTCGAACGTCTGGCAAAGCCAACGGAAGGACTCGTCGTCGACCGTCCACTCCGTGGAGAGGGGAACGAAGCGAGACAGGGCGTCGGCCAAGACGTTGGACACGCCCCGTACGTGAACCGCCAGGAGAGCCAAACCCCGAGAACTCAGCAGACGAGTCACCCGAAGCTACCAACCCCAAAGAGACAAGGACCGCATCGAACCCCCGTGGTTCAGGCAATGAACCACCGGAGAGCAGTCCGAATGGAGCCGAATCGTCGATCTGCGGGCCACCCGAATCCTCCCCAGAGCAAACCACACTGCCGCGAACTCCCGCACCGTACTGTCAGCTCGACGGAAGGACGGATCCCAACGCCCCTGGCCGGCCTGGTGAGCACTGGTCACAAAACCCCAGCCGAGAGACGACGCATCCGTGTACACATCGAGCGAGGGCTCGGGTAGGCGCCAAGGCACTGAACCCCGAAAAACCCGAAGAGGAAGCCGGTGACGCAGCAACCGACGCAAGGCCCCCGGGGGTCGAACTCTGCGATCGCGAGAGAGGCGGAAGGGGGAACCCCGAAGGAACCAGAACAGCCGTCGAAGCCAAACCCGACCCGGCGGGTAGACCACCATTGCGAAGTTCACGGCTCCCGCACAGCCCCTTGAGCAACCGCCGGGTGACCCGAGGGCCCTCCAGAAACAGACGAAGGCGGGACCACAGCCGCAGGAGAGACTCCGGAGGGAGAGACAAGGAGGCGGTTCGAGAGTCCCACACGAGACCCAGCCAAGTCCGAACCTGAGGGGAGGAAACCAGATGGGACTTCCTCCAGTTCACCAAGAACCCGAACTCGGCGAGCTGGGAAAGAACCAAATCCCTGGCTAGCAAGCAAGCTGACTGGCTGGGAGCCCAAACCAGCCAGTCGTCGAGGTAGGCCAACACCCGAACACCTAGGAGACGCAAACGAGCCACCACAACCCGTGTAAGGCGCGTGAACACGTGAGGTGCCAGGTTCAACCCGAACGGGAGACAACGAAAGCGGTAACTCAGACGCCCCACAACAAAACCGAGCCAGTCCCTGAACCGCGGATGAATCGGGACATGCCAATAAGCGGCCCGGAGGTCCAGGGACACCATCCAAGCTCCCGGCTCCAAGAGGAGCCGAACCTGAGACAGCGTAGTCATCCGAAAGGAGGGGCAATGAACCCAGCTGTTCAGACGGGACAAGTCCAGAATGAACCGCAGGTCCGCGCAGTCCCGTTTCGGAACCGGAAACAGACGGGAAACCCATCTGAGGGACGACGTCGTTTCGACGACGCCCAAGCGTACCCACTCCAAGACGACTCGACAGAGCACAGGGGAAGAAACCTGCCCTGCCAGCCCCGACCCCCCAAAGGGGGGAGGGGCCACCCAACGCCACCGCAGGCCGCGAGACACGACCCGAAAGGCCCACGAATCGTAGGGACCAGGCGCGGGCGAACAGCGCAAGCCGCCCCCCCCCCATCGCCCCGTCAAGGGGGCAAACCGCGAAAGGGCCGGCGACCCTTACGAGACCCAGAACCCCGCACAGCGCGAACACCGCGCCGACCAGACGAGGGAGGGTCCGCAGGAGGAGCCAACCCCAAACCTGACACCAGAGGCCTACCACGACGAGAGGAACCCCGAGCCCTGGCACGACCTTTCCGGGAAGACCCACCCCGGGACCCCCGGAAAACCAACAAGTCCGACATCGGACGACAAGCCGCCGACGCAGCCTGAATAAACTGCGCCACGGCCGACTCCCCAAACAGGAGAGGACAAAAAGGTGAAGAACGCCTAAGAGCCAGAGCTCAAGCAGATTCCATGGAGGAACCCAGCACCACCTGCCGACACGCGAGACGGGAAGCATAGAACAGGGAAACCGCATCCCGCAAAATCGGCGTGAACAGCTTCAACAAGGCAGCCGACGAACGCGCAGCCGAGGACAAGGTGCCGGACCCCGGGACGGACCCAAGCGTCCCCACATCCTCCACGAGCCAATCCGAAGACAGCTTCAGGAGGGAAAAGAACCGCAAGGCCGAACACAAAAGGCCCCGAGCGCGCAAGTCCTCCGCCACGAGCGCCGCCGAAAGGGAGGGAACCTGCACATGGAGCTGAATAACGCCCACATCGCGGGGAAGGGCAGGGGCAAACAAGCACTCATTCAGGTACTCAAGTTCACCCCCCAGGAAAACCTGAAGCACCGTGGAAGCTTCCCGCCACTCCAGCAGTGCGGGAACGACAGAAGGAATGCCAGGAATCCAGGACCAAACAAGGGGCAGTCTGCTAGCCAGGACGACTCCGGAACCTCGTAACGGAGCCAGAAAGGGAACGAAGTCCCAAACCTGAACGTGGACGGATCCATTTCCGAGGCATAATCCGGGTCACGCAGGAGGTAAGCTGCAAAGGCCGCTCGCACCACACCAGGTTG
Source organism: Procambarus clarkii (assembly GCF_040958095.1). NCBI lineage: Eukaryota > Metazoa > Arthropoda > Malacostraca > Decapoda > Cambaridae > Procambarus > Procambarus clarkii. The sequence continues at coordinate 33,205,484 of NC_091166.1, forward strand.
GATGCGATAAGCCGAAAACCTCCGGAAGGACGGAACCGACGTACCCGGGGGAACACGGAACCGAACCCGGGGAGGGGCCGACACCAAATCCAACTCGTACGCAGAGAAGGAAAAGAAAACCCCACTCCTTGTAACAATAAGCCCCGCTCAGTGGGAAGAAAAACCCAGGCGGGGTCCAGCGGGGCCCAAGGCCCCCAAGTCAGCCCCTCCCCAGCCTCGAGGTCCGTCACCACAGGACCCGAGGCCAAGTCCTCTCCCCAAGCCCCGACCCCACAAGACAAGGACGGAGCAGCCGGAAAAGCTGGAGGAAGGGGGCCCCACTGGTCAGACCCTGAAGCTTCGGCCGGGAGACAAGATTCGAATGCCTCTGCCGCCCCCCCGGAAGGGGCAACCCCCGAAGCTGCCCGAGTCTCGAGATCAAGTAACCCCTGCTCCGACCCCGAAACCCTCAGACGCTTCGGGGCCGGAAGCAGGGGCGGGGGACCAGAACGAACAGAAGGGGAAGGACGAGGAGGTGCGGACTGAACCAGGATCGAAGCGACCCCCATCCCCAAGTCCGGGTCTCGAAAAGCAAAGCGGGGCAGCCCCGGGGCATCCGGGGAAGCAACCAACCGAGCGCCTTGCAACAGACGAAACCTAGACTGCAACGCACGTGCCGCCTGTACCCGAATAGAATCAGAGGATTGGGTAAATTGAGTCACAAGCAAGCAGCAACACTCACAGGACTCAGGGTCGAAAATATCACCGACCCAACAGGCAGTATGGCAGAGGCAAAAACAATGAGGGTCACCCTGAGACAAGGGGACCGAGCAACCCTCAAACTCGCACACAGCGAGTGGGGACTCCGGGGTCACATCCATCGGACCCACGCGCCCCCTAGGGGATTCCCAGGGTCCTGAGCGTTTACTTTAAGAGGACTCGCGCTCAGGTAGTCCCAGGCAGGGTGCTGCAAACCGGCGCCCAAAACTACCAAGCAAACTTCTAAAGCTGAACCCCAGGGACGTGTACACTCACGGGGACCTAGCAGGGGGCGCCACCGAGGAGAACAGTGGAAGGGCAAAAACAAACTGAATAAAATGACAGAGCCCCCCACCAGGCAAAAACAAAAAGAAAAACAAAACCCCGCAAGAGGACAGCGAACCCCAAGGAACAGAGCCGGCGACGATGTCGGGAAATACAAGCTGAGCAGCACCCTGCGCCCCTACCAGTGCAAACTGCCTCTTACCTGCCGGTAACAAGGGAGAACAGAACACCCAAGAGCCCAACAGGCGGCCGAAAAACCGAAACGTAAAACGGACCAGCAGAGGCAGACCCCGAGGAGCCTGTGGAAGGTGGCCCCAAGCCCCAAGGGCAGTACTTACAGGGCACCTAGGGAAGGCAGCCCTAGGCGCATGCAGCCCGAGTACTGAAGATAACTCCTGGCTCTCGCACCCACAAAATTAACACCACACGCAAAGCACAGTGCAGTAGCGACACCGGAGCCAGAGCACACGACCATCGCCTATAGCATCAGCCTCAAGAACTGAGGTGTGGGTAGCCGGCGCAGAGGGTCTGGGGCTCCCCCTCCCGGGGAGGGGGGAGCTGCGCAGACAGCGGCGCGGCAGTGTGTGACGTCACACTAGTTTGCTTGTTTTCGGTTGGGGAGTTCTATCCACTAGTTCGGTTTTTGGTAGCAATTTTAACCAGAATAGGGGTTTGTTTTGGGGCGCTTACCTTTCTGGGTGCCTGTTCCGGTCGATGGCAGACATAGAATGCTTCCAACTACACGGGGGCTTCTATAGGCCATTGCTCCCCTTGCCTCTCTGAGGGGGCCCGGTTCTGGCCGTGGTCCCCGGTAGGCCTAAGAACTCCATACACATGACTGATGCCAAAGTCTGACATTAGCATATCAGCCTGGGATAGCTCCGGGGAGCCGACGGGGCTCCCCCCAGAAAAGGAGCGTTGGCAGAGCCTTCGCCAGACGAGGTCTACTCCGCCCGAGCTGTCAGACGGCAGTTGCCACAAATATATTATTACCTAATTATTTCAATGTCTCTGATTTTTTCTTAGTTTTTTTGCAGTAATATTATTCCATACAGTGAATTGTGGTATATTTATATTATAAAATGTGTGAACCATCGCTGTACTCAAAATTATGGTGTGCATATTAGTGATTCAATTATTATGTTCATAAAACAATAAACAAATAGTTTTGCTGTTGTTACACTATATACACAGGTTATATATAAGTATTTGCATGTTTTGTACAGCATAACGAACTACTAAGTTGGTCTTGTGAGTCAAAAAGCAACGAGGAGTGACCGCCAAACACCAGCGAGCCACTCACTGCCACTCCCTCCCTCAACACCTCCTCACTCACCTCCTACAATACTCTTTCTGTATTTATTCACTATACACAGACGTTACATATACGTATTTACATGTTTTGTTCACCATAACTGTACATCTAAGCTTGTATGGTGAGTAAAGGCCACAAAGACATAGCTACTCACACAGTCAGCTGATCGGCGGCCGCCCTCAAGGCCAGACGCACTAATATTTGTCCTCCAACAATATTGTTTGTGGTGTTATTACGCTATATACACATATTATATATAAGTATCTACCTGTTTTATTCACCATACCTGAACAAATAAGCTGGTATGGTGCCCAAAGACCATAGTGGCCATCAGTAAACACCATGCCAAGACGTGCAGACGACGCTCTTCCCTCACCAAAATGGCGGCTCCCAACCTACTCCTCTCGCTGTTATCACACACTATACACACGTTATATATAAGTATCTACATTTGTGTTCACCATATCGAACCACTAAGCTGGTATGGTGAGTGCAGTCAATAAATGGTGGCCACACACAGTCAGAAGACGACGCCACAACCCTCCCTCGCACAGCCTTACGCCTCCCTCCATGGAGCACAGCGCTAAATATCACCACAATCCTCCTATTATCAGAATCCTGGTCAGTTTTATCACAGTCAGGGGGCTTCAGTAATACTATCACTGCTAAATAATAGCAGTAAAATATATATTATGGTATTTGTAGGCGATGCTGTGGTCACAAGCTGAACAGCGGTGCTGTGAGCTCGTGCTGCGTGCGCCAGCCTTGGTGGCTTGCTCAATACTGACGCTGTAACACCCAAGAATGTTGGCCTGGATTTTTTTTCTAGGTGGCATCTGGCAACTATCGGTCATGGCTGTACTATAGCTGCCCCTATCCCAGGCGGGGAGTTTAAATTATAGCACTAGACACGAAATCATATATAAATGATGTGCGCGGTTTCGGTTTTGTCACTGATATCATTTATATATGATATGCGCGGTTTGAGGATTAACCCTCAAACCGCTAGGGGCCCAAATGGAATTCACACCCAAAGGCGCAACAAAAAAAAAATCCAAAAAATTCTTTTGTCTTATAGAAGTGTTCATTTTTGTTCCCTGATCACGGAAAAAATAACAAAAAAATCATAGGTGGCATATTTTAGCCGCAATAGGGTAGGGAAGTGTGGCAAAAAAGGGGCGTTGGCAGAGCCTTCGCCAGACGAGGTCTACTCCGCCCGAGCTGTCAGATGGCAGTTGCCACAAATATATTATTACCTAATTATTTCAATGTCTCTGATTGATTTTTTCTTAGTCTTTTTGCAGTAATATTATTCCATACAGTGAATTGTGGTATATTTATATTATAAAATGTGTGAACCATCGCTGTACTCAAAATTATGGTGTGCATATTAGTGATTCAATTATTATATTCATAAAACAATAAACAAATAGTTTTGCTGTTGTTACACTATATACACAGGTTATATATAAGTATTTGAATGTTTTGCACACCATAACGAACTACTAAGTTGGTCTTGTGAGTCAAAATGCAACGAGGAGTGACCGCCAAACACCAGCGAGCCACTCACTGCCACTCCCTCCCTCAACACCACCTCACTCACTCTCATTCAACTCCCACAATACTCTTTCTGTATTTATTCACTATACACAGACGTTATATATACGTATTTACATGTTTTGTTCACCATAACTGTACATCTAAGCTTGTATGGTGAGTAAAGGCACAAAGACGTAGGACCTCACAGTCAGCTGATGGCTGCTGCCCTCAAGGCCAGACACACTAATATTTGACCTCCAACAATATTGTTTGTGGTGTTATTATGCTATATACACACATTATATGTAAGTATCTACCTGTTTTATTCACCATACCTGAACAAATAAGCTGGTATGGTGCCCAAAGATCATAGTGGCCATCAGTAAACAACATGCCAAGTCATGCAGACGACGCTCCTCCCTCACCAAAATGGCGGCTCCCAACCTACTCCTCTCGCTGTTATCTCACACTATACACACGTTATATATAAGTATCTACATTTGTGTTCACCATGGCAAACCACTAAGCTGGTATGGTGAGTGCAGTCAATAAATGGTGACCACACACAGTCAGAAAACGACGCCACAACCCTCCCTCCCACAGCCTTACTCCTCCCTCCATGGAGCACAGCGCTAAATATCACCACAATCCTGCTTTTATCAGAATCCTGGTCAGTTTTATCACAGTCAGGAGGCTTCAGTAATACTATCACTGCTAAATAATAGCAGAGTCATTTATATTATGGTATTTGTAGGCGATGCTGTGGTCACAAACTGAACAGCGGTGCTGTAAGCTCATGCTGCGTGTGCCAGCCTTGGTGGCTTGCTCAATACTGATGCTGTAACACCCAAGAATGTTGGCCTGGATTTTTTTCTAGGTGGCATCTGGCAACTATCGGTCGTGGCTGTACTATAGCTGCCCCTATCCCAGGCGGGGCGTTTAAATTATAGCGCTAGACACAAAATCATATATAAATGATGTGCGCGGTTTCGGTTTTGTCACCGATATCATTTATATATGATATGCGCGGTTTGAGGGTTAAATGGTGCATGGCTATATACCATTTAACACCCACAGGCGCATACAAAAAAAAAATCTTTTTTCTTCCTAACCTGTTAATTTGTGTTCACTGATCATGGGAAAAATAATAAAAAAATCGTAAGTGGCATATATTGCTTGCTATAGGGTGGGGAAAGTCTGGCAAAAAACAGGCGCTGACTCAGCATGCGTCCCAGGCGGTCTGTTGCTTGTCAGCTGTCAGGCCGGAGTTGCCACAAAGAGATAATTACCTAATTATTTCAATGTCTCTGATTGATTTTTCGTAGTTTTTTGCTGTAATATTATTCAATAGTGTGTAGTTTGATATATTTATATAATAAAATGAGTGAATCATTGCTGTACTCAAAAATATGGTGTGCATATTGTTGATTCAAATATATTCATCAGTGAACAAATACTTTGTCGGTTATTACACTATATACACAGGTCATATATAAGTATCTGCATGTTTTGTTCACCATAACGAACCACTAAGTTGCTATTATGAGTCAAAAAGTAACGAGGCGTGACCGCCATGTACCAGCCAGCCACTCACGCCATCCCTCAACACCTCACTTACCCACATTCTCCTCCCACCATACTGTTTTTGCTTTTATTCACTATATACAGACATTATATATAAGTATCTACATTCGTGTTCACCATAACGAACCACTAAGTTGGCATGCTGAGTGGCAGTGCCAGTGGTAGCCCGCCACTGGTTGCTACTTGCTCCCTCCCTCAAGTCACCTGACTTGCCTACATTCTCCTCCCACAATACTGTTTTTACTTTTATTCACTATATACAGACACTATATATAAGTATCTACATTCGTGTTCACCATAACGAACCACTAAGTTGGTATGCTGAGTGGCAGTGGCAGCCAGAAGCAGCCCGCCACTGGCTGCCACAACCCTCCCTCCCTCACCTCACCTGACTTGCCACAATTCTCCACCCACCATACTGTTCTTGCTTTTATATACAGATGTTATATATAAGTATTTAAATGTTTTGTTCACCATAACTGTACATCTAAGCTTGTATGGTGAGTAAAGGCACAAAGACGTAGGACCTCACACACGTCAGCTGGCTGTCGCCCTCAAGGCCAGACGCACTAACATTTCTCCTCCAACAATACTGTTTGTGTTACAGAGCACCACTTGGTTTCCGAACCCCTTGGGGACGAGACCCATCGGTTAACATGTAAGTTCGTATACGAGAAATAGAGGGGAAAAAATAAACTAGAAATGTAAAAAGAAATTTTTCCGAAAAAATTTACGAAAAAACTCTAGGGGAAAAAATTGACAGGTTCATAGCGTAAATGCGACTGTGTTTTGTTTGTACTCACCAATAAGTGAAGTCCTGATCCGCTTTATAAAAGTCCTTAATTGTTCCTAACTGATTATTAAGACGTCTGGCAAACATCCTCTGGATGTTTCCTGCCAGCCTGCAGGCACATCCTGCCTAAAATATACGATGATGTACTGTACATTTAAGAAACAAATCTGGGTCACAGGTCTGTGGAGTGTGGTTAGGCTTACGGAGTCAGCCGGTCCCTCCCCCATCACCGATACACCTCCCTCTCTCCCCCCACCCCAAACCCATACACACACACACTCTAAGGTCACGTGGTTCATGGTTCACTTCAACACCCATATATCGCTTCCTGCCTGCCTGCCTCCTTCCCAGCCTGCAAGCCTGCCTGCCTGCCTCCTTCCCAGCCTGCAAGCCTGCCTGCCTGCCTGCCTCCTTCCCAGCCTGCAAGCCTGCCTGCCTGCCTGCCTCCTTCCCAGCCTGCAAGCCTGCCTGCCTGCCTGCCTCCTTCCCAGCCTGCAAGCCTGCCTGCCTGCCTCCTTCCCAGCCTGCCTGCCTGCCTCCTTCCCAGCCTGCAAGCCTGCCTGCCTCCTTCCCAGCCTGCAAGCCTGCCTGCCTCCTTCCCAGCCTGCAAGCCTGCCTGCCTGCCTCCTTCCCAGCCTGCCTGCCTGCCTGCCTCCTTCCCAGCCTGCAAGCCTGCCTGCCTGCCTCCTTCCCAGCCTGCCTGCCTGCCTGCCTCCTTCCCAGCCTGCCAGCCTGCCTGCCTCCTTCCCAGCCTGCAAGCCTGCCTGCCTGCCTGCCTCCTTTCCAGCCTGCAAGCCTGCCTGCCTGCCTGCCTGCCTCCTTCCCAGCCTGCCTGCCTGCCTGCCTGCCTCCTTCCCAGCCTGCCTGCCTGCCTGCCTCCTTCCCAGCCTGCAAGCCTGCCTGCCTGCCTGCCTCCTTCCCTGCCTGCCTCCTTCCCAGCCTGCCTGCCTGCCTGCCTCCTTCCCAGCCTGCCAGCCTGCCTGCCTCCTTCCCAGCCTGCAAGCCTGCCTGCCTCCTTCCCAGCCTGCCAGCCTGCTTCCTTTCCAGCCAGCCTGCCTCCCTCCCTGCCATCATGCTAACGGGTAGTGTGTGTTAGGCTTATCTTCGGGAATGAGCCGGTCTCACCCCCACCACCAACAAACCACCCGCCCCCCTACATCCCATCTCTCAAGGTCACGCGGTTCAACCGCGTGACTACCACTCACTCTCTGCTGCGCCTGCCTGCCTGGCTGCGCCTGCCTGCCTGCCTGCCTGTGCCTGCCTGCCTGTGCCTGCCAGCCTGCCTTTCCCTCCCTAATTCTCACTACTTCCATCCCTTCCTGCCTACCTCCTAGCATCTCTCCCTACCTCCCCCTCCCTCTTAGCATCTCTCCCTACCTCCTAACATCTCTCCCTACTTCCCCCTCCCTCCTAGCATCTCTCTCTCCCCCTCTCTCACTGATTCTCCCCCCCCCCTCATTCATACTGCCTCCCACCTAAGCTCCATCGTCCATCCACCCACCAGTCAGTCATCACTGACGCAATGCGTGCATTTGGAGCCAACATGGTGCACAGATGTTTCTTGATTGTGCAGATATGTAAAACAAAAGCACAGAATGAACATTCCAGCCTTATGGCAATTCAAAATAATAGGAATAATAGGCCGTGAATCTGTGAAGTCACAGCGGGCAAACTGGACCATCTCCCACCCACCACAACAAGCCAGCGTGACGCTTGGCGGACCCCTTCCTAAGCATGACTCCCCAACCCCAATCGGGAAACTGGAAGTTTCGGATAACTAAAGTTCGGAAACCAAGTGGTGCTCTATATTACGCTATATACACACATTATATATAAATATCTACCTGTTTTATTCACCATACTTGTACAAGTAAACTGGTATGGTGCCCAAAGACCATCGTGGTCACCAGTAAACAACATGATAAATCATGCCAACGACGCCATCGCCCTCACCAAAATGGCGGCTCCCAACCTACTCCTCTTGCTGTTTATACCCTCTATACACACGTTATATATAAGTATCTACATTTGTATTCGCCATAGCGAACCACTAAGCTGGTATGATGAGTGCAGTCAATAAAAGGTGGCCACACAGAGTCAGAAGACAATGCCACCACCCTCCCTCCCACATCATTACTCCTCCCTCCATGCAGCACAGCGCTAAATATCACCACAATCCTATTATCAGAACCCTGGTCAGTTTTATCACAGTCAGGGGTTTTCTGTAAGAATATCGTCGCAAAATAATAGCATGAATAAGTATATTATGGCATTTTTAGGCAATGCTGTGGTCACAAGCTGAACAGCAGTGCTGTGAGCTCATGCTGCGTGCGTCCAGCTTGGTAGCCCACTCAATACTGAGGCCCCTAGCATCCGGCAATTTGGCCCACGATTTTTTTTTAAATGGCGTCTGTTTACAAGAGCCCTGATGAAGGTGTGGTGAACCCCGTGTATCCGCGGGTCGTTTAAATCTTGCGTAGTACTCCAAAGCATCATATGATGCGATGCGCAATTTTCTGCAAGTCGGTCAAAGCATCATATGATGCGATGCGCAATTTAAGGGTTAATGCCTCTAATCTCTGCCTCGTAGTTCTTGTCCTTCAGTTCTGGGAGCCACTTAGTGGCATGTCGTTGCACCTTTTCCAGTTCAGTTGTCCATGTCTTCTTGAAGAGCATGACAATCATCTATGTTTCCTTTCTTCCCTATTATCTTAGCATCATCAGCAAACATGTTCATGTAATTCTGTATTCCCACTGGTAGATCGTTTATGTAGACAATAAGCATTACCAGTGCAAGAACTGAACCCTGTGGTACTCCACTCCTAACATTCCTCCAATCCGATACCTTGCCTCTGAATACGGCCCTCATTTTTCTGTCAGGAAATTTTCCATCCATGTTAGTAGCTTAGCTGTCACTCCTCCAATATGTTCCAGTTTCCAGAACAACCTCTTATGGGGAACTCTGTCGAAAGTCTTTTTTAGGTCCAGATAGATGCAGTCAACCCAACCATCTCTTTCCTGTAAAATCTCTGTGGCTCGATCATAAAAACTGAGCAAGTTCATTACACAGGATCTTCCAGATCGAAAACCATACTGTCTGTCTGATATTATATCCTTTTCCTCCAGGTGTTCTACTCATTTAGTTTTAATTATTTTTTCCAATATTTTGACTATTACACTTGTTAATGATACAGGTCTATAATTAAGGGGGTCTTCCCTGTTTTCACTTTTGCAGATTGGAACTATGTTAGCCTTTTTCCACACATCAGTTACAACTCCTGTACACAGGGATGCCTGAAAAATCAGTTGAAGTGGAATACTGAGCTCAGGTGCACATTCTCTCAGAACCCATGGTGAAACTCCATCTGGATCAACCGCTTTGTTCTTATTTAGCTCCTTGAGCATTTTTTCCACTTCATCTCTAAACACCTCTATGTGCTCTATGTTGTTCCCTGGAATTCTTATTGTATCTGGTTCCCTAAAGATTTCATTTTGTACAAACACACTTTGGAACTTTTCGTTTAGTGTTTCACACATTTCTTTTTCATTTTCTGTGAATCTATTTCCCATTTTCAACCTCTGAATATTATCCTTTACCTGCAATTTGTTGTTTATAAATTTATAGAATAGACCAGGTTCTGTTTTACATTTGTCTGCAATCCCTTTCTCAAAATTTCATTCTGCCTCTCTCTTCACTGCCGCGTAGTTGTTTCTCGCATCTTTGTATCGCTGGTATGATTGGGGGTTTGGCCTCTTCCTGTATTGATTCCATTTTTGTGTCTTTTGGTCTCTGGCCCTCTCGCAATTTCTATTGAACCAATCCTGTTTCCTAGTTCTGCATCTCTGTTTTGGTATAAATTTTGTTGTGCCTTTATCATATATTTCACAAAACTTGACATACATCTCATTCACTTCCTTGTCTACTATCAAGTCTGTCCAATTATACTCACTAAAAAAAAATTCTAAGGTGGCCATAATGTCCTTTTCTGAAGTCAGGTTTTTCAACTGCTTCAACTTCCTTATTTTCTTCCAGATTATAACACATTGCATACTTTATTCCCAAAAAGACATGGTCACTTTTACCCAAGGGAGGAAGGTACTGAATGTCAAATATCTCTTCCTCCTTCCTGGTAAATATCAAATCTAGCATGGAGGGAACGTCCCCTTCCCTCATCCTCGTAGCTTGTTCAACATGTTGATACAAGAATGTTTCCAGGATGAGGTCTACAAATCTACAGGTCCAAAAATCTTCTGTTTTAGCTTCATATGCTTCCCAGTCTATGGATTTCAAGTTGAAGTCACCAACTATCAACAGTCGTGATCTATCGTTATCCGCTCTCGCTATAATCTCTCTCATTATTGTTATAAGACCTTCGCGTTTACTATCTAGCTCCTCCTCTGACCATGTGCTGCTTGGTGGTGGACTATATGCATTTATGATCATTAGTTTATCATCCTCATGGCATATTTCTAGTGCTATTATGTCAACTTCTTGTGGATTGGCAGTCATTATTTCTTTCACCTTTAGGTGTTCTTTCACCAGCACAGCAACACCACCGCCTTTCCTAATTTTTCTGTCCCATCTCCAAATTGAGTAGCCCCTTTGGAATATGACCTCACTTATAATAACATCTTCAAGTTTTGTCTCCATGAGTGTAACAATGTTTGGTGTCTGCAGCTGTATTACATCACTTAACTCCAGTATCTTCGATCTCACTCCAACTATGTTGGGATAAGCAATCTTCAGGAATTTGTTCCCCCTCTCCTTATTCTTCACTCCCTCTGTCTCTATTGATTTTGTTGGTTTGCCTTTATGTACCACTTTACTGGTCTGCCTACCCCTATCATTTTGTAGAAAAAAGAATTGATTTCTTTTTCATTCCTGCTCTCATTTAAACTTTTTGTCTCAGCGAGGTTCAGTTTCAGCTTATCTGTCTTTTTTTGAAAGATCTCGTCTTAACGACCACACTTTCCCATCCTCATCACTTTGTAATTTTCTGGCATTCCTGAGTACTTCTTCCACCTGTTTGGCACCGTTTAGGGTGATCCTCAAAGGTCGATCTTTCCCTTTTACGTATTTGCCTATTCTCCTGTAGTCGCACACATTCTCTATGGTAGTAAGACTTTCTACGAGGCTAACAATTTTATCTACTACTTTCGCTTCTTCTACAGCTCTTTCTGACCTAGATGTTATCTCCTTTTCTTTGCAACCAAAAATTATCAGGGATTTGCTCCGATCAACTGTGCTTTGCACCAACTTCGGGTTAGATGTCAATTCCTTTCTCACTTCCAGCCTAATGTTTGTTTTATCTTGGTTGCTGCAGTGTTTGGCTTCCTTTACTGCTTCTTCAATTTTTTCCTTCTCCTTGGCCACTTGTGCATAGGTGAGTTGCATATCTTTCTTGCACTGTTCTATTCCCTGTGTAATGTAGTGATCATATCACCTCTTTTTCTTCTGTCTTCTAGTTTTGGCATATTTAATGCCTCTAACCTCTCCTCGTAGCTCTTGCCCTTCAGTTCTGGGAGCCACTTAGTAGCATGTCTTTGCACCTTTTCCAGTTTGTTGATGTGCTTCTTAAGATATGGGCACCACACAACTGCTGCATATTCTAGCTTTGGCCTAACAAAAGTCGTGAACAATTTCTTTAGTATATCGCCATCCATGTATTTAAAAGCAATTCTGAAGTTAGAAAGCGTGGCATAGGCTCCTTGCACAATATTCTTTATGTGGTCCTCAGGTGATAGTTTTCTATCAAGAACCACCCCTAGATCTCTTTCTTTATCAGAATTCTTTAAAGATTTCTCACATAATATATAGGTTGTGTGGGGTCTATGTTCTCCTATTCCACATTCCATAACATGGCATTTATTAACATTAAATTCCATTTGCCAAGTGGCACTCCATGTACTTATATTGTCCAGGTCTTCTTGAAGGGCATGACAATCATCTAAGTTTCTTATCCTTCCTATTATCTTAGCATCATCAGCAAACATGTTCATATAATTCTGTATACCAACTGGTAAATCATTTATGTAGACAATAAACATCACTGGTGCAAGAACTGAACCCTGTGGTACTCCACTTGTGACATTTCTCCAGTCCGATACATTGCCTCTGATTACTGCCCTCATTTTTCTATCAGTCAGAAAATTTTTCATCCATGTTAGAAGCGTACCTGTCACTCCTCCAATATTTTCCAGTTTCCAGAACAACCTCTTATGTGGAACTCTGTCGAAAGCCTTTTTTAGGTCCAGATAGATGCAGTCAACCCAACCATCTCTTTCTTGTAATATCTCTGTTGCTCGATCATAGAAACTGAGTAAATTCAATACACAGGATCTTCCAGATCGAAAACCATACTGTCTGTCTGATATTATATCATTTCTCTCCAGGTGTTCTACCCATTTAGTTTTAATTATTTTTTCCAATATTTTGCCTATTACACTTGTCAATGATACCGGTCTATAATTAAGGGGGTCTTCCCTGCTTCCACTTTTGTAGATTGGAACTATGTTAGCCTTTTTCCACACATCAGCTACAACTCCTGTATACAGTGATGCCTGAAAAATCAGTTGAAGAGGAAGGCTGAGCTCAGGTGCACATTCTCTCAGAACCCATGGTGAAACTCCATCTGGACCAACTGCTTTGTTCTTATTTAGCTCCTTGAGCATTTTTTCCACTTCGTCTCTGGACACCTCTATGTGCTCTATGTTGTTCTCTGGAATTCTTATTGTATCTGGTTCCCTGAAGATTTCATTTTGTACAAACACACTTTGGAACTTTTCGTTTAATGTTTCACACATTTCCTTTTCATTTTCCGTGAATCTATTTCCCATTTTCAACCTCTGAATATTATCCTTTACCTGCAATTTGTTGTTTATGAATTTATAGAACAGACCTGGTTCTGTTTTGCATTTGTCTGCAATCCCTTTTTCAAAATTTCTTTCTGCCTCTCTCCTCACTGCCGTGTAGTTGTTTCTCACATCTTTGTATCGCTGGTATGTTTGGGGGTTCGGCCTCTTCCTGTATTGATTCCATTTTTGTGTCTTTTCGTCTCTGCCCCTCTCGCACTTTCTGTTGAACCAATCCTGTTTCCTAGTTCTGCTTCTCTGTTTTGGTATAAATTTTTTTGTGCCTTTATCATATATTTCACAAAACCTGACATACATCTCATTCACTTCCTTGTCTAGCAACAAGTCTGTCCAATTATACTCACTAAAAAATTTTCTAAGGTTGCCATAATGTCCTCTCCTAAAGTCAGGTTTTTCATTTGCATCGACCGTCATATTTTCTTCCAGATTATAACGCATTGCATACTGGTGTGGGTGGTATGGTGTGGTTTGGGTGGTGTGGGTGGTTGTGGGTGGGTTGGTGTGGGGGATGGTGTGGTGGGTGGGTTGGTGTGGGGGGATAGTGTGGTGGGTGGTGTGGGGGATGGTGTGGGTGGTGGGTGTGTGGTGTGGTTGGGTGTGGGGGGATGATGTGGGTGGTGTGTGGGAGATGATGTGGGTGGTGGGAGGGATGGTGTGGGGTGTGTGGGTGGTGGTGTGGGGAGTGTGGGTGGTGCGGGCGAATGGTGTTAGTGGTGTTGGGGATGGTGTGGGGGTGTGGGTGGTGTGGGTGGTGTGGGGGATGGTGTGGAGGATGGTGTGGGTGGTGTAGGGGATGGTGTAGGGGAAGGTGTGGGTGATGTGGGGGATGGTGTGGGTGGTGTGGAGGATGGTGTGGGGGGTGGTGTGGAGGATGGTGTGGGGGGTGGTGTGGAGGATGGTGTGGTGTGGAGGATGGTGTGGGGGGATGGTGTGGGTGGTGTGGAGGATGGTGTGGGTTGTGTGTGCGGTGTGGAGGATGGTGTGAGTGGGGTGGGGGATGGTGATTCTCGCATCTCAGATTATTATTGACACCAAAAGAGCATGAAAGATATTATAATGAAGCACCACACAACGAAGAAACAAACTAGCACTTTCGCGCTTTAGATTAGACATAGCTCGTCACCGTTTTTTCTTACGATTCCGCATAACAGACTACGCATGTAGTCCATCGAAAAAATATTTCTATAAATTCCATTTTCTAACCGAAATGGATGGGGATACTCTCAGATTTTTCTCCATGAAATTCCCGTTCTCCCTCACCAAAAATTTTCAGAAAAATTTGAATCTGTATATATCCCCAAAAAAGAATTGAGTCTCGATAAGGGTACAATGGGATGGCGCGGCCGCCTCTCTTTCAAGGTCTACAATCCCAACAAGCCTGATAAATATGGTGTAAAATTTTATATGTTGGCCCAAGGGAAATCAGGCTACATATATAAATTTGATGTGTATTGTGGAATTGGAAAAACGACAGTGGAAACCGTGATGGGGTTGATGGCGCCCCTAGTCAACAAGGGTTATCATTTGTATATGGATAACTACTATAACTCGGTAAGCCTAACAGAACAATTACGTGAAGTGGTTATATTTAAGTTATATTATATACGTTTTGTAGAGAATTTATTTGCGAATTGTTTGGTACCAGAATGAATATTATATCACATAAACTTCTATGAGTAAAAAAAAAAAAAAAAAAAAAAAAGTATGTTTGGGGGTGTGGCGGGCATGTGGCAGTGGGCCGTTGATATATCCAACACGTGGGAAATATTTGTATGTGTTATGTATATGTCTGTGTAGGGAATTTTACTGCGATCACTGTCATACAAATTATAAAATGTTTCAACAAGTATAAACGTGACAAACATCAAACGAACGAAAACAATGCGTTCGTTTCTGCCGCGAACGCATACTGAGCGACGTGGTTCTATATTTGGCGCTTCTCTTACACATGCTTTGTACAATTGTTATACATTTCATCTTATAGAAAATTTTCTTGCGAACACATTGGTATAAAAAAGAAATACGTACATAGAAAAGTAGGGTCAGGAAACGTATAAATGTATAAACTTTCCAAGCATGATTTCCCCCCCGTGTTTTCGCCAGTGCGCTCGCGGCTAACTACTCTCCACTTCACACACTCTTGCGGGTGGGCAATTACCTATATTAAACATTCATATGCATATGTCCGTGTAGAGAATTTTATTGCGATTCCAATGATACCAAAATTAGCGATGTAGGACAACTGTAGGCTTCGCAACCATTAAGAGAGTGGAAACATTTTGTTGCTGTTTGGCGCTCTCGGCGAGTGATCTGCATAGTTTTTTATTTGGTGTTGATACTCCTTATGCTTGGGCGGCATTTTATAGGTATGCTCTTATAGACAATTTCATTGCGAACACAGTGATACCAAATTTAAATACGTGCGCCTTCAATTATTGTCAGGACAGTCATAAAGAGTGTACACTTTTTCGGTCTTACCGCGTAGGCGCGCAAAGTGCCAAAAGCATCTGGGGTATTGTTTTTTTTTGAGTGCTGAGAGCGCAAAAGTGCTAATGTGTCCTGGCATATGTTTAAAAAAAAAATTAAGAAGGTTGTTGGGGCCGGACGGATGGAACGAATTCCGCACTGGAACGAATCGGCTTTGCCCCATATAGTTCGTTCAAGTCAGAACACACTATTATATTATATTATATATATATATATATATATATATATATATATATATATATATATATATATATATATATATATATATATATATATTGGTGTATACTGGCAGCAGGTTTTCTTTTAAACATGTCTCATTGAATATGACCACATATTCTGTATTTACTATCTTCTGATTTTGGGCTTCTATCCCTCTAGCTATTTTCCTAGCATCAGGGCCTTAGCTGAAAGAGGAGTTCTCCAAAACTCATTTTCGTTTTTCAAGGTGAAGAAAAAAGTGAATTACTATAGAATGTATTACACTTATTTATACAATTTGCACAACGTTTCGAACCTCCATGGTTCTTTCTCAACTGAAAAGAAATTACAGAACTCGTTGATTTATACCCGTACTAGGTCAGGTGATAAGACAATAAAGGTAAAAATACTCGTTATTCGAGGTACCACAGTATCTACATTTGTGTTCACCATAGCGAACCACTAAGCTGGAATGGTGAGTGCAGTCAATAAAAGGTAGCCACACACAGTCAGAAGACAACGCCACTACCCTCCACTCCCACAGCCTTACTCCTCCCTCCATGGATCATAGCGCTAAATATCACCACAATCTTGTTATTATCAGAACCCTGGTCAGTTTTATTACAGTCAGGGATCTTCTGTAACAGTATCATCGCTACATAATAGCATGAACAAGTATATTATGGCATTTTTAGGCGATGCTGTGGTCACAAGCTGGACAGCAGTGCTGTGAGCTCATGCTGTGTGCGTCACGCTTGGTAGCTCACTCAATACTGAGGCCTAACACCCAGGAATTTGGCCCATGATTTAAAAAAAAAAATGGCGTCTGTTTACAAGAGCCCTGATTAAGGTGTGGTGAACCCCGTGTATCCGCGAGCCGTTTAAATCTTGTGTAGTACTCCAAAGCATCATATGATGCGATGCGCAATTTACTGCAAGTCGGTCAAAGCATCATATTATGCGATGCGCAATTTAAGGGTTAAAGAACACAATAAAGTAGCCATCACAACTGCAAGAAAAACGACGAGTTGAATAACAATAACCTTTCACACTAGATATGCTATACCGATGATAATACTTTTCATGACACTAGTGCTCTTTAGGATGGAATACTGCTGCACAACATAAGAACAAAGGCAACTGCTGAAGGCCTATTGGCCCATGCGAGGCAGCTCCTATTTATAACCACCCAATCCCACTCATATACATGTCCAACCCATGCTTGAAACAATCGAGGGACCCCACCTCCACCATATTACGCGGCAAATGGTTCCACAAATCAACAACCCTGTTACTGAACCAGTATTTACCCAAGTCTTTCCTAAATCTAAACTTATCCAATTTATACCCATTGTTTCGTGTTCTGTCTTGTGTTGATACTTTTAATACCCTATTAATATCCCCTTTGTTATGTCCATTCATCCACTTGTAAACCTCTATCATGTCACCCCTAACTCTTCGCCTTTCCAGTGAATGCAACTTAAGCTTTGTTAATCTTTCTTCATATGAAAGATTTCTAAATTGGGGAATTAACTTAGTCATCCTACGCTGGACACGTTCAAGTGAATTTATATCCATTCTATAGTACGGCGACCAAAACTGAACTGCATAATCTAAATGGGGCCTAACCAGAGCAAGATATAGCTGAAGAACCACACCAGGTGTCTTGTTACTAACGCTGCGATTAATAAATCCGAGTGTCCAATTTGCCCTATTACGAACATTCATGCATTGATCCTTTTGTTTTAAATTCTTACTAATCATAACTCCCAGATCCCTTTCGCAATCCGACTTCGCAATCTCAACACCATCTAGCTCGTATCTTGTAACTCCATCATCATTACCTAGCCTCAGAACTTTACATTTATCAGCATTAAACTGCATTTGCCAATCCTTTGACCATTTCAAAACCCTATCTAGATCAACTTGAAGTGATAGTGAGTCCTCCTCCAAATTAATTTCCCTACCGATTTTCGTATCATCGGCAAATTTGCAAATGTTGCTACTCAAACCTGAATCTAAATCATTTATATATATTATAAACAACAGAGGTCCCAGGGCAGAGCCTTGAGGCACTCCACTTACAACATTTTCCCACTCTGACTTGACTCCATTTATACTAACTCTCTGTTTCCTTTGGTATAGCCATGCCCTAATCCAGCTTAATATAGCACCCCCAATACCATGAGCCTCTATCTTTTTAATCAGTCTTTCATGTGGCACTGTATCAAAAGCTTTGCTAAAGTCAAGGTACACAACATCACAATCCTTACCACTATCAACTGCCTCAACTATGCTAGAATAAAAAGATAACAAATTTGTTAAAACATGAACGGCCATTTATAAAACCATGTTGCGACTCAATTATTAATTTATGTTTTTCAAGATGGAGACGAATTTTGTTTGCAATTATAGATTCGAGTAACTTTCCCACAATAGACATTAGGCTAATTGGTCGATAGTTAGACGCAAGTGATCTATCTCCTTTCTTAAAAACTGGTATCACATTAGCAACTTTCCATAACTCTGGCACTCTGCCTGACTCTATTGATTTATTAAATATAGTAGACAGTGGGTCGCAAAGCTCCTCTTTGCATTCTTTAAGCACCCTGGCAAACACTTCTTCCGGCCCTGGGGATTTGTTTGGTTTGAGTTTTACTATTTGTTTAAGGACATCCTCCCTGGTAACAGCTAAACTCGTCAACCTGTCCTCGTCCCCACCCACATAAACTTGTTCGGCTGAAGGCATATTGTTAAGTTCCTCTTTAGTAAATACAGATACAAAATATTTATTAAAAATACTACTCATCTCTTCATCACTATCTGTTATTTGACCTGTCTCAGTTTTTAATGGACCTCTTCTTTCCCTAATCTTTGTCCGGTATAACTGGAAAAACCCTTTAGGATTTGTTTTTGCTTGCTCTGCTATGCGAACTTCCTAGTTTCTTTTTGCTTTCCTTATCTCTTTTTTAACACTTCTAACCAGTTGAACGAATTCCTGTTCTAAACAGACTTCCCCATTCTTAATCCTTTTGTACCACGCTCTCTTTTTACCTATAAGGATCTTCAGGTCCTTTGTTATCCACTTTGGGTCATTAGTATTCGATCTATTCAATTTATATGGTATACTACATTCTTGGACTTTGGTTAGAATATTTTTAAATAGGTTATATTTTGAATCCACATCGAAAACCCCTTTTACATTACCTATTGCTGGGTTAACGTCTAGCTCCAATACCGGCCCACAACCCATACCCAAGACTTTCCAATCTATTTGACCCAAAAAATTTCTTAGGCTATTGAAATCAGCTTTTCAAAAATCAGGCACTTTAACAGAATTTTCTCCAACAGATCTATTCCATTGAATGCTAAATCTGATTTCTTTATGATCACTGTTCCCTAGCTCACTCCCTATTTCGATGTCATTAATTTGTGTTTCCCTGTTAGTTAACACTAAATCTAAAATATTATTTCCCCGCGTTGGTTCCTTAACCCTCAAACCGCGCATATCATATATAAATGATATCAGTGACAAAACTGAAACCGCGCACATCATTTATATATGATTTTGTGTCTAGTGCTATAATTTAAACGCCCCGCCTGGGATAGGGGCAGCTATAGTACAGCCACGACCAATAGTTGACAGATGCCACCAAGAAAAAAAATCCAGGCCAACATTCTTGGGTGTTACAGCGTCAGTATTGAGCAAGCCACCAAGGCTGGCGCACGCAGCACGAGCTCACAGCATCGCCTACAAATACCATAATATAAATGATACTGCTATTATTTAGCAGTGATAGTATTACTGAAGCCCCCTGACTGTGATAAAACTGACCAGGATTCTGATAATAGCAGGATTGTGGTGATATTTAGCGCTGTGCTCCATGGAGGGAGGAGTAAGGCTGTGGGAGGGAGGGTTGTGGCGTCGTTTTCTGACTGTGTGTGGCCACCATTTATTGACTGCACTCACCATACCAGCTTAGTGGTTCAATATGGTGAACACAAATATAGATACTTTTATATATAACGTGTGTATAGTGTGAGATAACAGCTAGAGGAGTAGGTTGGGAGCCGCCATTTTGGTGAGGGAGGAGCGTCGTCTGCACGACTTGGCATGTTGTTTACTGATAGCCACTATGATCTTTGGGCACCTTACCAGCTTATTTGTTCAGGTATGGTGAATAAAACAGGTAGATACTTATATATAATGTGTGTATATAGCGTAATAACACCACAAACAATATTGTTGGAGGACAAATATTAGTGCGTCTGGCCTTGAGGGCGGCCACCGATCAGCTGACTGTGTGAGTAGCTATGTCTTATGGCCTTTACTCCCCATACAAGCTTAGATGTACAGTTATGGTGAACAAAACATGTAAATATGTATATATAACATCTGTGTATAGTGAATAAATACAAAAAGAGTATTGTGGGAGGTGAATGAGGGTGAGTGAGGTGGTGCTGAGGGAGGGAATGGCAGTGAGTGGCTCGCTGGTGTTTGGCGGTCACTCCTCGTTGCTTTTTGACTCACAAGACCAACTTAGTAGTTTGTTATGGTGTACAAAACATGCAAATACTTATATATAACCTGTGTATATAGTGTAACAACAGCAAAACTATTTGTTTATTGTTTTATGAACATAATAATTGAATCACTAATATGCACACCATAATTTTGAGTACAGCGATGGTTCACACATTTTATAATATAAATATACCACAATTCACTGTATGGAATATTACTGCAAAAAAACTAAGAAAAAATCAGAGACATTGAAATAATTAGGTAATAATAAATTTGTGGCAACTGCCGTCTGACAGCTCGGGCGGAGTAGACCTCGTCTGGCAAAGGCTCTGCCAACGCCCCTTTTTTGCCACACTTCCCTACCCTATTGCGGC
This sequence comes from Procambarus clarkii, assembly GCF_040958095.1. Lineage (NCBI taxonomy): Eukaryota > Metazoa > Arthropoda > Malacostraca > Decapoda > Cambaridae > Procambarus > Procambarus clarkii. Next base: position 33,226,195 of record NC_091166.1, read on the forward strand.
TAAAATATGCCACCTACGATTTTTTTGTTATTTTTTCCGTGATCAGGGAACAAAAATGAACACTTCTATAAGACGAAAGAATTTTTTGGATTTCTTTTTTTTTGTTGCACCTGTGGGTGTGAATTCCATTTGGGCCCCTAGCGGTTTGAGGGCTAATGTGTTGCGTAAGAAAGCAATCGTCAATTAATTCTAGAAAATCTTCTGCTTCATTATTCCCTGTTTTGTTCAACCAGTTTATTCCACTAAAATTAAAGTCACCCATGACATAAACACTGTTAGATCTAGATGCTCTAGATATTTCATCCCATAGATGCTTTGCTTCCATTCTGTCTAAATTTGGTGGCCTATATATAACTCCTATTATAATGTTATTTGCTTTTTCGTTTAATTCTATCTAAATAGTTTCTGTATGTGGCTCAGTTTTGATTCCCTTTTTGAGACTACATCTTGCGTAGTACTCCAACACGTCATATGACGTGATGCGCAGTTGACTGCAACAACTTCCAACACGTCATATGACGTGATGCGCACTTTAAGGGTTAAAGACCAACTAATGAAAATAAACACTGCTTGGAAAACCTCACAAATCCAGCCCCGAACATCATTCTACTTGGGGACTTCAACCTAGGGCACCTGAAATGGAAGAACCTAGCTAATAAAGTAATATCAGAGAGAATACCAGGGAATAGTCTAAATGAACAGGCACATGCAAATGACCTGCTACGGATATCCGACAGGTTTGCCTTAACCCTTAAATGGCGCATAGCTATATACCATTTGACACCCACAGGCGCATACCAAAAAAAAAAAAAAAATTATTTTTTCTTCCTAACCTGTTAATTTGTGTTCATTGATCACGGGAAAAATAATAAAAAAATCGTAAGTGGCATATATTGCCCACTATAGGGCGGGGAATTCTGGCAAAAATCAGGCGCTGACTGAGCGTGCGTCCCAGGCGGTCTGTTGATCGCCAGCTGTCAGGCCAGAGTTTTCACAAAGAGATAATTACCTAATTATTTCAATGTCTCTGATTGATTTTTCATAGTTTTTTTGCTGTAATATTATTCAATAGTGTGTAGTGCGATATATTTATATAATAAAATGAGTGAATCATCGCTGTACTCAAAAATATGGTGTGCATACTGTTGATTCAATTATGTTCATCAAACAGTGAACAAATACTTTATCGGTTATTACACTATATACACAGGTTATATATAAGTATCTGCATGTTTTGTTCACCATGACGAACCACTAAGTTGGTATGCTGAGTGGCAGTGGCAGGCAGTGACTGGCTGCCATTGGCTGCCACTCCCTCCCTCACCTCACCTCACCTGACTTGCCACCATTCTGGTGGCAAGTCAGGTGAGGTGAATTCTACCCGTGGCCAGGGTAGGCTCAGCTTCTCAGAGGATTCGTTGTGCGGCCACGAAAGCACCGAAGACTTAGCACCGAGAGCTTGATTCCAGAGTCTTCAGGAGAAGACGTTTGTGTACAGTGTTAATACCCCTCCCCCCGTGTAATCTTTTTATATATTATTTATTGGTGGTGGTCAATATATTATATTAAGTTTTTGCCTTTATTTCCCTTCCCCTTTAAGTTACTTGCGTCACGGATCACATCCCTTGATAGCCACTACTGGCTTGGGGTCGGATACAACTTCCTCTAACAACATCAGAGTAAGAACCCCGTTGCATCCCGAGAGGGCCGTAACATAATTGGCATCCCCAGCGGGATCCGTCCCCTTGTTAAGTATGTTTGACAGGGGTGGTGAAGTGGCGTAATCCCTGTATATAATTCCCCCTGTGTGTGACGTTATACGTCCTGTGCGGTGCTCAAGAGTGACTAAGTCGCTGTGATTAAGCGATTAAGTGCAATATTGTGTAGTGCGGTGCTCGGCGTGATTCAGTGCAATATTGCAGAGCGAAGTGTTCGCTGGGATTCAGTGCAATATTGGGTAGTGCGGTGCCCGAAGTAATTACGTGCAATATTGGCAAGTGAGGTGCCAGGTGCGATAAAGTGCAATATTGGCGTAGAACAGTGCTCGGTGCATTAAGTGCTAACGTGTAAGCAGTGTGTTAAGTGCTAAGTGTTCCATCTGTGACAATGGCAGAAAAAGCTACCATCGATGATCTGGACGATGTTCAGGCTTTTCTGAACAGAGTGGACTGTCTTGCCAGATTAAAATATCTGAGCAAACCGGAACTTGTACTAGTGAGCGCCTACCTGGAGATCAAGATCCGTGCCAGTGATTCCCGTGTGGAGATCTTGTCCAAGGTTCACCGGCACTTGAAGGCAGAGGAGAAACAGGAAGGCGAGACTCCTAGTACAAAGGAAGGTGAGGAAATAGCTTCCACGGAAAAGGAAGATAAGGGCAGTGACATTGACAGTGATGCAGGTGAGCTTAATATTAGCTTGCTTACAGTCAAAATGCATGCCTTGGAAATTAATCGAGAAATAGAATGGAAGTAGTTAGAAATAGAACGAGAATTAAAAAATAAAGAAATGGAGATGAAAGAAAAGGAATTGGCGATGAGGCGTTTAGAATTAGAACGAGAAGAAAGAAGAACGAGAAAGAGAAGAGAAACGAGAAAGAGAAGAACGAGAAAGAGAAGAGAAACGAGAAAGAGAAGAGTGAGAGAGAGAAGAAAACGAAAGGCAGAGACAACATGAACTAGAAGTATTACGATTAGGCGGTGGTCGGAGGCCAACGACGGAAGCCAGCAGTTTCGATCCGGTAAGGAACATCAAAATGGTCCCCAAATTCAACGAGAGAGAAGTTTCGAAGTTCTTCGCAGCCTTCAAGAAAGTCGCTGCCTCTTTGGAGTGGCCAAGGGAGAATTGGGCCATCATGATACAGTCAGTCTTCACTGGGAAGGCCCAAGTCGCTTACTCCACGTTATCCCTTGACGACTCCGGCGATTACGACAGGGTGAAGAAGGTTGTGCTCATGGCGTACCAATTGGTACCTGAGGCGTACAGACAAAAGTTCAGAAACCTGAAGAAGACCTCAGAGCACACTTTCACCGAATTCGCCACCATCAAGGAGCGACTTTTCCAGGAATGGTGTGCCTCTCGGAAGGTGGAGACCAAAGAAGACCTCGAGCAGCTTATACTGCTAGAGGATTGTTTGTCTGGAGACCTGAAGACGTACTTAGAAGAACAGCAGGTAGAGACCTTGAGTGCAGCAGCCACAATGGCTGAGGAATACATCCTGACTCATAGGCCGTCTGCTAAGTACGTCCCAAGGCATTACCAACGCCGGTTTGACAGACCTCACGACGAAGAGGAAAGACCCGTCCCACGAAGCGCTAAGAAGACGCCCCCAAGTAGCCCTCGAAGGACTAGTCCTAGCAGTCCGAAACACCGGAGTCCAAGGAGGAATATGGTGTGCTGGACTTGTGGGCTGAAAGGGCATGTAGCTGCTATGTGCCGAGGCAGAAGAGGTGGCAGCGCACGAAGGGAGGTGATGATGATGAGCTGTGTGACACCACCAGCAGGAAGCCAGTCGACGACGACGCAGGAAGGACCAAGATTGTTCGCCCCTCACACTTCAAGCGGGTATGTAACGAGTGATCATACTGGTAGATCTGTAGTAGTGCTCAGAGATAGTGGAGCAGCCCAGTCCCTGATCGTGAGAAGCTCGTTACCCGATGGTGTAAGTGTGGACGGGAGACAACAGGTTGTCCTGGTTGGGTTTCCTAGGACGCAGTATATCGCCCCCTTAGTGCCGGTACATCTCGACTCGCCTTACTTCAGCGGCACATGTGCGTTGGCAGTAGTCGATACCCTCCCTGTGGCTGGGATTGACGTGGTACTAGCCAACGACTTGGTATCGGATTGGAGCACCAATCATCCCAAGGTCGCGGACGAGTCTACCGGAACAGCAAGGTCTGAGGTAACTACAGGCAATGGTAATGTCCAGGTAAAGACAGACCCGGATGTAAATATGTTTAATCCTTCCTCTCACCCGCAGATCGACAATGTTCTAGCAGAGTCTCTTGATTCTTCTCCCGACGAGGAACATGCGGTTACGATAGCAGAGGTAACTGAGCAGGACGAGAGGCCTTGTGTGCAGGCACCCACGGATACCAACGAGTCTGGAGCGAAGGCGGATGTGTACTTGCGGTATGGCATTGTACAGCGTTCATTGAACCGGCCAGAGATTCCCCAGACGTCAGAGGTATGTGAGGTGTGTTCGAAAGGTCTAGTGCCCTCTTTGGTCCAAACCAGGCTAGTGGATATAGCCAGTTATGGACATGACAGGCTCGGGAAGCCTATCCCTCAATTGGCCCCATGTTTCTTAGCGATATTTTGTTTGATTCTCGTGTGTGTTCTCAGTAAGGATCAGTGGACGACCCGAAGGATGATGGCTCCCTTGAACACCATGAAGAGGTCCCAGGGATTGGAGACGTGCACAGTGAATGTTGCAGTTGAAGAAGGGACCTGGAAGGTAATGGTAGATACAGGAGGTACGAGAAATGATAATATGAGTGACTGTTTCCGACAGGTTGACACCCCCCGCGTGATTGCTGAGCCTCAATACAGCGTTATACGGAACGTTGGTCGACCTGACGTGGGCAGAGCGAATGCCGTCTTCAGTGTGCAAGCAGCCCTGTTGAAACTAGGTGTAAGCCTAGTAGAGGCGTATGCAGTAAGTATTGACTTACCCACTGTCGCTATCACTCTGAATTATCAGACCCCTGTATTCCAGGTTCCCGTCTCCCTGAAGGACCACCGGACCGGTACTAGAAATACCGTCTGGGACCAGCCATCATCGGTGCCACGACACGAGGAAGTGTCGAGTCGCCCCAGATCGTGTCTACACCGATCCTTACTCGAGAGGTGTGAGATTATGCTCCGGATTAACATCTCGGTGGAGGTGTGGAGAAGTATGTCAGGCAGGTCATCCCCTGCCATTTTCAAGTTCCCTTTGTGCCAGGGTTTCTCCTTAGTACAGTTCCGTGGACGAGAAATCCTCGCCGTTCCAGTGTATAAAGCATGTGAGTCCATTTGGAGTTGTGTCGCCGTACTAATTTGGTTTGTGTCTCTTTTTATAGAACCCCAAACCAAATTCTTTTTGGTGGGGAGGTGTTACGAACCCGGATTCAGCGTCCGAGCACGGAGCAGTGACGACCGCGCCATCTGTGGGTCAGCTCCCGAAACCCCCACCAAATGGACGACGACACCTGGTGAGGACGACGTGTACTGGCTACGAGGGCCAGTTTCCAGTCCCGTTCAGCGCTCAACACCGCTGCTGCTGACCTCTGGTGAGGTGGTGCTCAGACAACAGCGCCATCTATGGAGTGGATACGTCGGGCGTTTGTGTCTGAGCCTGTAAGTGGGGTGCTGTAGTGTGTCTCTGTTATTGATGACGTGTCTGCTTACAGAGTCGACCTGGGACTGCTGTGATGGAAGTCGAGTCAGTCTACCCAAGGCAGCCGTCTCCATACCTTGTGTTTTGCTGCAGCAGCCGTGAAGTCGTCCCCCGGAAGAACACTGTGGTGTTACCCTGCCAGTGGAGTGGCAGTAGAAGGATTACCCGGGACCGACTGCTGGAGACGATTATCCACTGGGGTACTGAGGACAGGAGAGTGATTTGTGGTATCACACGAGGCTCCTGTCTAGGGCGTTACCCTAATATCGTTCGTGGAGTGGCCTGACCAGCGTTGCTGATCCGGAACCTGCCAGCAGACCTGCTGGACTTGTGGTTGACGGCCTCCACGGCGGTGCCCCCAGTGGACCTGTGTTTTGGCTGACCTGTGGCCAGGGTAGGCTCAGCTTCTCAGAGGATTCGTTGTGAGGCCACGAAAGCACCGAAGACTTAGCACCGAGAGCTTGATTCCAGAGTCTTCAGGAGAAGACGTTTGTGTACAGTGTTAATACCCCTCCCCCCGTGTAATCTTTTTATATATTATTTATTGGTGGTGGTCAATATATTATATTAAGTTTTTGCCTTTATTTCCCTTCCCCTTTAAGTTACTTGCGTCACGGATCACATCCCTTGATAGCCACTACTGGCTTGGGGTCGGATACAACTTCCTCTAACAACATCAGAGTAAGAACCCCGTTGCGTCCCGAGAGGGCCATAACATATGGTGAGTGCAGTCAATAAAAGGTGGCCACACACTCAAAAGACAACGCCACCATCCTCCCTCCCACAGCATTACTCCTCCCTCCATGGCGCACAGCACCAAATATCACCACAATCCTGCTATTATCAGAACCCTGGTCAGTTTTATCACAGTCAGGGGTCTTCTGTAATAATATCATCGCTACATAATAGCATGAACAAGTATATTATGGCATTTTTAGGCGATGCTGTGGTCACAAGCTAAACAGCAGTGCTGTGAGTTCATGCTGCGTGCGTCAGGCTTGGTAGCTGACTCAATACTGAGGCCCCTAACACCCGGGAGTATGGCCCACGATTTTTTTTTAAAATGGCGTCTGTTTACAAGAGCCCTGATGAAGGTGTGGTGAACCTCGTGTATCCGCGGGCCATTTAAATCTTGCGTAGTACTCCAAAGCATCACATGATGTGATGCACAATTTACTGCAAGTCAGTCAAAGCATCATATGATGCGATGCGCAATTGAAGGGTTAAACCAGCAAATAGTAGACCCAACTAGGACGGAGAACACGCTGGACCTCATTTTCACCAATAATGATGAATTGATCAGGAACATAATGATTACAAATACCTGTTATTCAGATCACAACTAAATTGAAGTTCTGACAAGCATGGGGAATAGACCTTCAAAACCAATCCCGATTCCCGGTGGAGGAGATTTCAGCAAATTCAACTTCAATAATAAACAGATTAACTGGGAGCAAATAAACCAAGACCTGACAGAAATAAGCTGGGAAGAACAGCTAAAAAATGCAAACCTTAACCAGTGCCTGGAAAAAATAAGCTCAGTAGCACTAGACATATGCTCAAACCGCATACCCCTAAGAAAAAAGAGGAAGAGATGCAGATTGGAACGAGAACGTCGTTCTCTCTATAGTGGAAGAAAACGAACCGCGGAACAACTTGGGAGTCGCACTCTACCTCAAGAACGGCGTAGGTTAGGTAGAGAAATGAAAACAATTGAACTAAAGCTACAAGAATCATACAAAACCCAGGAGAGGCAACGAGAGCCTCTCTCTCGAGAGAGGTCATCAGTGAAATAGAGAGAAATCTAAAATACTTTTTCTCCTATGTAAAATCAAGATAAAAAAAACACATCTAGTATCGGGCCCCTGCGAAAGGGAGATGAAACTTTCACTGATGACAACAAAGAAATGAGGGAGATACTGAGGAAGGGTCCGTCTAATTACCACAAGCTACACAAGCTTCAGAAAGCTTCCTGGCAATACGTTAGTAATGAATAAATATGATATGTTAAGTTAGGCTGACCTAACCTAACCTATCCAAACCTATCCTAACCTAACCTAACTTAACTAAACCAAACCTAACCTAACCAAAGCTTGGATCGTCGACTTGATTTGGCGTCACCAGCTTTTTATTTTCGTCTAATTTCTTTATAAAAAGATACTTTTTCAGATTAAAATTATGTTTTTTCGTGTTGTACATTCAGCACCAACATTATAATGAGTAAATATATCATATTTATTCATTACTAAAATATTGCCAGGAAGCTTTCTGAAGCTTGTGTAGCTTGTGGTAATTAGACGGACTGCCGAGGAAGCAGTATGACTGTTTTCAGCGAGCCACTAAACACACAAAGATTGATAACCCAAATGAATTTTTCATGGATATGATACCACCATCAAATCATATATCAGACGTTACCCTATCCCCACTGGATTCTGAAGAAGCCATAAACAGTATGCCTATGCACTCTGCACCAGGCCCTGATTCTTGGAACTCCATATTAATCAAGAACTGTAAAAAAACACTATCGCAGCCCCTTCACATTCTTTGGAGACAAAACCTAGATGCTGGCGTTATCCCTGACATACTAAAAACAGCCGAGATAACACCACTCCATAAAGGAGGTAATAAGGCAGAGGCAAAAAATTACAGACCGATAGCACTAACATCACACATCATAAAAATCTTTGAGAGAGTGCTAAGAAGTAAGATCACAAAATACATGGAATCACAGCATCTCCATAACCCCAGACAACATGGGTGCTCTTGCCTGTCACAGTTGCTGGACCACTATGACATGGCATTAGATGCCATGGAAGACAAACAAAACGCTGATGTAATTTACACAGATTTCGCAAAAGCCTTGGACAAATGTGACCATGGTGTTATTGCACATAAAATGCGTTCAAAAGGAATTACCGGAAAAATAGGTAGATGGATCTACAATTTCCTGACTAACAGAACCCAATGTGTAATAGTCAATAAAATCAAATCCGGTCCACAACCGTGAAGAGCTCAGTCCCCCAGGATACTGTGCTTGCTCCAGTACTTTTTCTCATCCTCATATCGGACATAGACAAGTATACAATCTAAAGTACTGTATCTTCCTTTGCAGATGACACTAGGATTTTCATGAGTAGACAACATAGAGGACACAGCAAACCTCCAATCAGACGTAAATCAGGTCTTTCTATGGGCTACAGAAAATAATATGGGGTTTAATGAAGATAAGTTCCAGCTCATGCATTACGGAAAAAATGAAAACATATAAACGGAAACCATGTACAAAACTCAGTCAAATCATAACATAGAACGAAAAGGCAATGTAAAAGATTTGGGTGTACTCATGTCGGAAGATCTTACCCTACAGAAGATCTTATCCACTACACATAAGGACCTGAGGTCCACATAAAGAATATTGTGCGAGGAGCCTATGCCACGCTTTCTAACTTCAGAATTGCTTTTAAATACATGGATGGCGATATACTAAAGAAATTGTTCACGACTTTTGTTAGGCCAAAGCTAGAATATGCAGCTGTTGTGTGGTGCCCATATCTTAAGAAGCACATCAACAAACTGGAAAAGGTGCAAAGACATGCTACTAAGTGGCTCCCAGAACTGAAGGGCAAGAGCTACGAGGAGAGGTTAGAGGCATTAAATATGCCAAAACTAGAAGACAGAAGAAAAAGAGGTGATATGATCACTACATACAAAATACCTGTAGTAACAGGAATTGATAAAATCGATAGGGAAGATTTCCTGAGACCTGGAACTTTAAGAACAAGAGGTCATAGATATAAACTAGCTAAACACAGATGCCGAAGAAATATAAGAAAATTCACTTTCGCAAACAGAGTGGTAGACGGTTGGAACAAGTTAGGGGAGAAGGTGGTGGAGGCCAAGACCGTCAGTAGTTTTAAAGTGTTATATGACAAAGAGTGCTGGGAAGATGGGACACCACGAGCGTAGCTCTCATCCTGTAACTACACTTAGGTAATTATACTTAGGTAATTACATAAGGGGTATAACTGGCTGACCCCTCCCAGTGTTCAAGAGAGAACTTAACAAACACCTCCAAAGCATACCTGATCAACCAGGCTGTGACTCATACGTCAGGCTGTGAGCAGCCATGTCCAACAGCCTGGTTGGCCAGTCCAGCAATGAGGGGGCCTGGTCGACGACCGGGCCGTGGGTTACTAAGTCCCAAAATCACCTCAAGGTAACCTTAACCCTTTAACTGCACAGCCTATAAATATGACACCCCCCCCCCCCCCAATGCACAGGAAATGAAACCTCTGGAAAAAATTCTTTTTCTTCTGAAAGTGTCAAAAACCCCTCCCTGTATATGGGTATAGCAACGGAAGTTCGAAATTGTACTTACTTTGGCTGCTATGGGGTCCGAAAGGTGGGGCGTGACGTCATCATTCCCCGTGCGCCAGAGCAGTATGCTCTCGGGGCCGTTGGGGCGCGCGAGTTGCCGCGAATATATTTTTGTTCATTTTTTGCGCATAGTTCCAAATGTATTTTATTTGTTTTTACGTGCTAATCCTATGTACAAGTACAACCTCGATTCAACATACTATATGGGACCAACCCCAGTTCGTTGGAGCGTTGGATTCGTTGCAAGAGGTGACCTTCAGGAGGCGTTTGTGTCAGTGTCTTTTTTTTTTCTTGTACACAATAAAAATGCATTATCATATTACATACTCTACCCTGTATATTACTTCTCTACTAAAAAATACTGTAATTCATAAATTTACCTTATTGTTGAAGTTATGTCCATCTTGAAGTTTCGTGAAGTTGTGAATGCTCTACATTAAATACGTACTGCAGTGCATTATGCCGTTAGCACTGTGTTGATTAAAAGTAGTTCTGCTGTATGTTGAGTACTACAATACAGTTTATGAAAACTATTGTACACTAAAATTACTGTAACTTTAATTTTAACACTGTGTACACACTTAAATTTAACACTTGTTCTAACTGTTCACGCTGCACACGATGTTTTTAGATGTTTGCATCAGCTTTGCTGGTGCTCGCTGCTGCTGTGGGTTCATCTGCTTCTGAGCTGGTGGTGGCTGCTGTTGTACCAGTGCTGGGTACAACTGTGCTTGTGCTGGATACGACTGTTGTACCAGTGCTGGGTACAACTGTGCTCGTGCTGGGTACGGCTGTTCTCATGCTGGGTTCGGCTGTTCTCGTGCTTGGTACAGCTGTTCTCATGCTGGGTACGGCTGTTCTCCTGCTGGGTACGGCTGTTCTCCTGCTGGGTACGGCTATTCTCCTGCTGGGTACGGCTGTTCTCCTGCTGGGTACAGCTGTTCTCGTGCTGGGTACTGCTGTTCTCGTGCTGGGTATGGCTGTTCTCGTGCTGGGTACGGCTGTTCTCGTGCTGGGTACGCCTGTTCTCGTGCTGGGTACGGCTGTTCTCGTGCTGGGTACGGCTTTTCTCGTGTTGGGTACGGCTGTTCTCATGCTGGTTGATTTTCTGCTACTAGTTCTTGCAAAATATTGCTTCATTTTTGGCATTAATAAGGCACTATTAGTAAGCCCCTGAGACATTTTGTTTTATAACCAAAGAGCTGTAGTAAAAAAATGGTCAATTCCACGATTATTCTTCCACCGGCAGATAAATACTGTACGTCAATCGCAGACAAAGCTAAGAGCACTGGGTGCACACTGTACGAACACAGACTAAGTCTATACGTACACCCTTCAGTAGGCTGGTGTTTAAGTCTGATCCAGTAACATAAATTTCTCTTAAATATTCGATTTACATCAAATTATATATTTTTGGGTTATATATTTAGTTTAGCAACATTATTACGATAATAAGAGCTATAAAAAATACTTATTTTGGAACCGATTTATTAATTTTATTATTTCGAAGCCGTTGGTCACTGAACTGTGGCGACGAAATCGAACAAAACACTGCCTGGTGTTGTGTTCGATTTCCAGTAACATATATTTCTCTCAAATATTCAATTTACATGAAATTATATATTTTTGGGTTACATATTTAGTTTAGCACCATTATTACGATAATAAGAACTATAAAAAATACTTACTTTGGAGCTGATTTATTAATGTTATTATTTCGAAGCCGTAGATCGCTGAACTGTGGCGACGAAATCGAACACGACAAGCATGGTGTTGTATGGACAGGGATTAGACCTGTCCACTCGAGCTGGAGTTGTGCTGCAATAACGTGAATAATTTCTCAAATAGCAGATATCTATCTTATTACAGTATATTTTTGGTTTTATTAAGTTTAGTTTAATTAGGATAATAAAGAGTTATTAAAACACCAGTTTTAGAAATGATTTATTAATGTGAAATGTTCAAAGCCATGGGTCACTGAACTATGACAACACAGATGAAAGTGAGTGAAACCTCACTGTAAAGTGAGGTTTACTGTACAGTATTCCCTTATCTGTCCACCCTCACTGGACGTGTTTCATCACAGAAAATGTATATAAGAAGATTTCAACATATTAGCTAGCTATTGACGCTTCAGCCTTTAAATTAATTTACAAAGATACGTGTGCCACAAAACGGTGAACGAAAATCATTGAAACTCAGTCGTTCACTTGTGTGGACGACTCTGGCTGGTATTTGGTTAACATGCGTCACTTCTTGTGGACCATTCTGGCTGGTGTTTGGTTCATATGATTCACTTGTTGTGTGGTCCACTTGTGTGATCCAACTTGTCTTATGAAGGAATTATTAATTGTAATTTGTGAAAGAATTAAACAGTTTTCCACCACTCTGTGAACTCTGTCCCAACATCGTAAGCTTGTGGACCACTTGTGGTCCACTTGTGTGGTCCACTTGTGTGGTCCATTTGTGTGGTCCATTTGTGTGATCCAACTTGTCATATGAAGGAATTATTAATTGTAATCTGTGATGGTATGGTAAAGTTTTCTACCACTGTGAACTCTGTCCCAACATCGTAAGCTTGTGGACCACTTGTGGACCACATGTGCGGTCCACTTGTGTGGTCCACTTGTGTGATCGATCTTGTCATATGAAAGAATTAATAGTTGTAATCTGTGATAGAATGTGAAAGTTTTCCACCAGTCTGTGAACTCTGTCTCGACGTCGTAAGCAAATCCGAACATCCCCCACTTCGGTGAACCATTGTTCATCGAACCGGGTGAGTAAATCTGGCCTGAAAAGTGTGCAAACTAGCCGGAGAATCGTTGAATCGGGGTACATTGAATCGAGGTTGTACTGTATAATGAACACGTACACTACATTATGGTAGTAAAACATTCGGACTGTCCAAGGACACTGTTACGTGCATGACTCTTGTGTACACATATCTTGCACATATTTACCATGTATCATGCTTATTTATGTATATATACAATCTATTTACAAACTATACACTGTCACACAATATATCCATTCACCATCAACACATTCAGAACACCGCGAGTGTGAGCAGCCACACTCGGCCAGCCCTCCCTCACTTCGCCAACATTGCCCCTCTCATCATAGTTATTCACACCAATGTTTCATGTTCATTTATGTTAATTTACAACATATATGCACACTATACACTGTCACACACTATACATTTACCATCAACACATTCAGAACATCGCGAGTGTGAGCAGCCACACCCACACAAGCCCTCCCTCACTCCAACATCTTACTCGCCAACTTAGCTCCTCCCACCATACTGTTATTGTTTTTATTACACTATTTACACATGTTATATATACTTATCTACATGTTTTATTTACTAGAACTATGCAAGTAAGCCGGTATTGTGTCCAAACAGTACAGTGGCCATCATACACTGTATGAGAAATCACACAGCAGACGACACTACAATTACGACGTCACATCCCTCTCCAAAATAGCTCGTATGGGCCAATAGCAGCTGCCTCGTATGGGCCAATAGCAGCTGCCCCGTATGGGCCAATAGCAGCTGCCTCCTATGGGCCAATAGCAGCTACCTCGTATGGGCCAATAGCTGCTGCCTCGTATGGGCCAATAGCTGCTGCCTCGTATGGGCCAATAGCTGCTGCCTCGTATGGGCCAATAGCAGCTGCCTCGTATGGGCCATTAGCAGCTGCCTCGTATGGGCCAATAGCAGCTGCCTTGTATGGGCCAATAGCAGCTGCCTCGTATGGGCCAATAGCAGCTGCCTCGTATGGGCCAATAGCAGCTGCCTCGTATGGGCCAATAGCAGCTGCCTCGTATGGGCCAATAGCAGCTGCCTCGTATGGGCCAATCCTGGTCACTAATTTCTGTAAATGAATAATTGACCACAAGTTTATTTTGAAAAGGAGCCTAAAAAGTCGTTTGAAGATTCCTAGATGAACGAAATAATGCTGTGGCTAGCGCTGTGAACATCGTGAACAGCATTGAATCACTGATATTTGAACATTGTACCCAGTCATTATCCCACTCAGGCTCTTCTATAATACTATCACGGCTAAATAATACAGGTTAAATATATATTTTGACATTATTAGACGATGCTGTGGTCACACGCTGAACAGCAGAGCTGTGCGCTCATGCTGCGAGCGCCAGCCTTGGTTGCTCACTCACTAGTCTTAGTGCGAGACATGAACCCAGCGATAGGTGACGTAAAAGGGGATTTCGATGTGGATTTAATATATAACTTATTTAAGAATATTCTAAACAAAGCACAGGAACGTAGTATACCATACAAATTGAATAGATCGAACACTAATGACCCAAAGTGGATAACAAATAATTTAAAGAACCTTATAGGTAAAAAGAGTGCTTGGTACAAAAGGATTAAGAATGGGGAAGTCAGGTTAGAACAGGAATTCATACAACTGGTTAGAAATGTTAAAAAAGAGATTAGGAAAGCAAAAAGAAACTATGAAGTTCGCATAGCAGAGCAAGCAAAGTCAAATCCTAAAGGGTTTTTTCAGTTATATCGAACTAAGACTAGGGAAAGGATAGGTCCATTAAAATCTGAGACAGGTCAAATAACGGATAATGACAAGGAGATGAGTAGTATTTTTAACAAATATTTTATATCTGTATTTACTAAAGAAGAACTTAACAATATGCCTTCAGCCGAACAAGTCTATGTGGGTGGGGATGAGGACAGGTTGACTAGTTTAGCAGTTACCAGGGAGGATGTAATTAAACAATTAGAAAAACTAAAACCAAACAAATCCCCAGGGCCGGATGAAGTGTTTGCCAGGGTGCTTAAAGAATGCAAAGAGGAGCTTTCCGAGCCACTGTCTACTATATTTAATAAATCAATAGAGTCAGGCAGAGTGCCAGAGTCATGGAAGGTAGCTAATGTGGTACCAATTTTTAAGAAAGGAGATAGATCACTTGCGTCAAACTATCGGCCAATTAGCCTAACGTCTATTGTGGGAAAGTTACTTGAATCAATAATTGCAAATACAATTCGTTTCCATCTTGAAAAACATAAATTAATAAATGAGTCGCAACATGGTTTTACAAATGGCCGTTCATGTTTAACAAATTTGCTAACTTTTTATTTCAGCATAGTTGAGGCAGTTGATAGTGGTAAGGATTGTGATGTGTACCTTGACTTTAGCAAAGCTTTTAATACAGTGCCACATGAAAGACTAATTAAAAAAATAGAAGCTCATGGTATTGGGGGTGCTATATTAACTTGGATTAGGGCATGGCTATTCCAAAGGAAACAGAGAGTTAGTATAAATGGGGTTAAGTCAGAGTGGGATAATGTTGTTAGTGGAGTACCTCAGGGCTCTGTCCTGGGACCTCTGTTGTTTATAATATATATAAATGATTTAGATTCAGGTTTGAGTAGCAACATTTGCAAATTTGCCGATGATACGAAAATCGGTAGGGAAATTAATTTGGAGGAGGACTCACTATCACTTCAAGTTGATCTAGATAGGGTTTTGAAATGGTCAAAGGATTGGCAAATGCAGTTTAATGCTGATAAATGTAAAGTTCTGAGGCTAGGTAATGATGATAGAATTACAAGATACAAGCTAGATGGTGTTGAGATTGCAAAGTCGGATTGCGAAAGGGATCTGGGAGTTATGATTAGTAAGAATTTAAAACAAAAGGATCAATGCATGAATGTTCGTAATAAGGCGACTAGGACACTGGGATTTATTAATCGAAGCGTTAGTAACAAGACACCTGTTGTGGTTCTTAAGCTATATCTTGCTCTGGTTAGGCCCCATTTAGATTATGCAGTTCAGTTTTGGTCGCCATATTATAGAATGGATATAAATTCACTTGAACGTGTCCAGCGTAGGATGACTAAGTTAATTCCCCAAATTAGAAATCTTTCATATGAAGAAAGATT
The DNA here is from genome assembly GCF_040958095.1 of Procambarus clarkii. Taxonomy (NCBI): domain Eukaryota; kingdom Metazoa; phylum Arthropoda; class Malacostraca; order Decapoda; family Cambaridae; genus Procambarus; species Procambarus clarkii. Next base: position 33,241,881 of record NC_091166.1, read on the forward strand.
AACAAAGCTTATGTTGCATTCACTGGAAAGGCGAAGAGTTAGGGGTGACATGATGGAGGTTTACAAGTGGATGAATGGACATAACAGGGGGGATATTAATAGGGTATTAAAAATATCAACACAAGACAGAACACGAAACAATGGGTATAAATTGGATAAGTTTAGATTTAGGAAAGACTTGGGTAAATACTGGTTCAGTAACAGGGTTGTTGATTTGTGGAACCAATTGCCGCGTAACGTGGTGGAGGTGGGGTCCCTCGATTGTTTCAAGCGCGGGTTGGACAAGTGTAAGAAACATCTTACTGGCCAACTTAGCTCCTCCCACCATACTGTTATTGTTTTTATTACACTATTAATATAGGGATTGGGTGGTTATAGATAGGAGCTGCCTCGTATGGGCCAGTGGGCCTTCTGCAGTTGCCTTTGTTCTTATGTTCCTACTACTGAGGCTCTGACACCCGGCAATGTGGACCATGATTTTTTTTAAAGATGGCGTCTGTTTACAAGAGCCCTGAGGAAGCTGATGTGAACCCCATGTATCCGCAGGAGTTTTGAATGGAACGTGAAAAATAAAAATACCTGGAGGCGCATTGCGCACTCGAAGCCTGGGCCTGCAGGCACATTGCGCAGTTAAAGGGTTAAGGTATGGTGTCCCATCTTTCCAGCACTCTTTGTCATATAACACTTTGAAACTACTGACGGTCTTGGCCTCCACAACCTTCTCACCTAACATGTTCCAACCGTCTACCATGACTGCCAATCCACAAGAAGTTGACATAATAGCACTAGAGATCTGCTATGAGGATGATAAACTAATGATGATAAATGCATATAGTCCACCGCCAAGCAGCACATGGTCAAAGGAGGAGCTAGATAGTAAACGTGAAGGTCTTATAACAATAATGAGAGAGATTATAGCGAGAGCGGATAACGATAGATCACGACTGTTGATAGTCGGTGACTTCAACTTGAAATCCATAGACTGGGAAGCATATGAAGGTAAAACAGAAGATTTTTGGACCTGTAAATTTGTAGACCTCATCCTGGAAACATTCTTGTATCAACATGTTAAACAAGCTACGAGGATGAGGGAAGGGGACGTTCCCTCCATGCTAGATTTGATATTTACCAGGAAGGAGGAAGAGATATTTGACATTCAGTACCTTCCTCCCTTGGGTAAAAGTGACCATGTCTTTTTGGGAATAAAGTATGCAATGCGTTATAAGCTGGAAGAAAATAAGGAGGTTGAAGCAGTTGAAAAACCAGACTTCAGGAGAGGACATTATGGTGACCTTAGAAATTTTTTTAGTGAGTATAATTGGACAGACTTGATGCTAGGCAAGGAAGTGAATGAGATGTATGGCAAGTTTTGTGAAATATATGATAAAGGCACAAAAAAATTTATACCAAAACAGAGATGCAGAACTAGGAAACAGGATTGGTTCAATAGAAATTGCGAGAGGGCTAGAGACCGAAAGACACAAAAATGGAATCAATACAGGAAGAGGCCGAACCCCCAAACATACCAGCGATACAAAGATGCGAGAAACAACTACACGGCAGTGAGGAGAGAGGCAGAAAGAAATTTTGAAAAAGGGATTGCGGACAAATGTAAAACAGAACCAGGTCTATTCTATAAATTCATAAACAACAAATTGCAGGTAAAGGATAATATTCAGAGGTTGAAAATGGGAAATAGATTCACGGAAGATGAAAAGGAAATGTGTGAAACACTAAACGAAAAGTTCCAAAGTGTGTTTGTACAAAATGAAATCTTTAGGGAACCAGATACAATAAGAATTCCAGAGAACAACATAGAACACATAAAGGTGTCTAGAGACGAAGTGGAAAAAATGCTCAAGGAGCTCGGTAAGAACAAAGCAGCTGGCCCAGATGGCGTTTCACCATGGGTTCTGAGAGAATGTGCATCTGAGCTCAGCATTCCACTTCACCTGATCTTTCAGGCATCCCTGTGTACAGGAATCGTAGCAGACGGGTGGAAACAGGCTAACATAGTTCCAATCTACAAAAGTGGCAGCAGGGAAGACCCCCTCAATTATAGACCTGTATCATTGACAAGTGTAATAGTGAAAGTATTGGAAAAACTAATCAAAACTAAATGGGTAGAACACCTAGAGAGAAATGATATAATATCAGACAGACAGTATGGTTTTCGATCTGGAAGATCCTGTGTATCGAATTTACTCAGTTTCTATGATCGAGCCACAGAGATATTACAGGAAAGAGATGGTTGGGTTGACTGCATCTATCTGGACCTAAAAAAGGCTTTCGACAGAGTTCCACATAAGAGGTTGTTCTGGAAACTGGAAAATATTGGAGGGGTGACAGGTAAGCTTCTATCATGGATGAAAAATTTTCTGACTGATAGAAAAATGAGGGCAGTAATCAGAGGCAATGTATCAGAATGGAGAAATGTCACAAGTGGAGTACCACAGGGTTCAGTTCTTGCACCAGTGATGTTTATTGTGTACATAAATGATCTACCAGTTGGTATACAGAATTATATGAACATGTTTGCTGATGATGCTAAGATAATAGGAAGGATAAGAAATTTAGATGACTGTCATGCCCTTCAAGAAGACCTGGACAAAATAAGTATATGGAGCACCACTTGGCAAATGGAATTTAATGTTAATAAATGTCATGTTATGGAATGTGGAATAGGAGAACATAGACCCCACACAACCTATATATTATGTGAGAAATCTTTAAAGAATTCTGATAAAGAAAGAGATCTAGGAGTGGTTCTAGATAGAAAACTATCACCTGAGGACCACATAAAGAATATTGTGCAAGGAGCCTATGCTATGCTTTCTAACTTCAGAATTGCATTTAAATACATGGATGGCGATATACTAAAGAAATTGTTCATGACTTTTGTTAGGCCAAAGCTAGAATATGCAGCTGTTGTGTGGTGCCCATATCTTAAGAAGCACATCAAAAAACTGGAAAAGGTGCAAAGACATGCTACTAAGTGGCTCCCAGAACTGAAGGGCAAGAGCTACGAGGAGAGGTTAGAAGCATTAAATATGCCAAAACTAGAAGACAGAAGAAAAAGAGGTGATATGATCACTACATACAAAATAGTAACAGGAATTGATAAAATCGACAGAGAAGACTTCCTGAGACCTGGAATTTCAAGAACAAGAGGTCATAGATTTAAACTAGCTAAACACAGATGCCGAAGAAATATAAGAAAATTCACCTTCGCAAATAGAGTGGTAGACGGTTGGAACAAGTTAAGTGAGAAGGTGGTGGAGGCCAAGACCGTCAGTAGTTTCAAAGCGTTATATGACAAAGAGTGCTGGGAGACGGGACACCACGAGCGTAGCTCTCATCCTGTAACTACACTTAGGTAATTACACTTAGGTAATTACTTTGTTTGAGAAATTTAATTTTCTTGTATTTCTTCAGCAACTTAGTTTAGTTATTTTATATCTATGACCTCTTGTTCTTCAAGTTCTAGGTCTTAGGAAATCTTCCCTATCAATTTTATCAATTTATGTTACTATTTTGTACGTAGTGATCATATCACCTCTTTTTCTTCTATCTTCTAGTTTTGGCATATTTAATGCCTCTGCACCTTTTCCAGTTTGTTGATGTGCTTCTTTAGATATAGGCACCATACAACCGCTGCATATTCCAGCTTTGGTCTAACAAAAGTCGTGAACAATTTTTGTAGTATTTCTCTATCCATGAATTTAACCACTGAATTGCACAATGCACCTGCAGGCGCTCAAGAGGGGGTGCGCAATGCTTCTCCGGGATCTTATAGGTATAGCGTATGATTCAAAACTCCCGCGGTTACATGGGGTTCACATCAGCTTCCTCAGGGCTCTTGTAAACAGACGCCATTTTTTAAAAAACATCGTGGGTAACTTTCTGGGTGTGAAAGCCTCGATACTGAGTGGACAACTTTCCGGGTGTGAAAGCCTCAGTACTGAGCGGGCAACTTTCCAGGTGTGAAAGCCTCAGTACTGAGTGAGCAACCAAGGCTGGTGCACGCAGCATGAGCTCACAGCACTGCTGTTCAGCTTGTGACACAGCATCGCCTAATAATGTCCAAATATATATGTAACTTTTATTATTTAGCCATGAGAAGTATTAGACTAGAGCCTGAGTATGATAATGACTGTACAATGTTCAAATATCGGTGAATCAATGCTGTTCACGCTGTTCATAGTGCTAGCCATAACACCACAGCATTATTTCATCCATCTAGTAATCTTCAAAAGACTTCTTATGTTCCTTTACAAAATAAACTTGTGGTCAATTATTCATTTACAGGATTTAGTAACCAGGATTGTGATAATAGCAGAATTGTGGTGATAATTAGCGCTGTGCGTAGTATTGTGGGAGGAGGAATTTTGGTGAGAAGGAAGGGAATCAAGGTAGCATCACTGTGTAGCAGCCACTCTTGTTTTGCTCAGCTAATTTCCCCATAAGAAATAATGGGAAATGAATTAATCCATTCCTGACTACCCAAAAACCTTACTTCAAACTAAATTTTATACCTAATTTATCTAAATCTACACTACAAAACTATGTTCAAGTTATTACTTACCCTTGCTGATGACTGCTGTTGGCATATGGAAGATGGTGAGGAGGGGGAAGGAGGAGAGGTGTTACTGTTTGGAAGGCGAGTCCCCTTCCATTATAACATCAGGCAGTGAGGATCTCTCTGGGGTGCACTCTGGCACGTTTTGTCTGCATACCACTAGGATTTGCTTGTGGCTCACTGCTTGCTTGTCTTACTAAGAATCTGTCTAAAGACACTTGTTTTTCCCCTACATTTTAACAATTGTCTGTAGTAAGACAACACATTGTCATTTAAAAGGTCAATGCAATGGCCTGCTACAACTTTATCTGGGTGAGTTTTTTCAACAAAACTTTGCAGTTCTTCCCATACTTCACACATTTTCTTAATGAAGAAAAGACATCCTCTACTGCCTCTACTCACAACTATTTTCTTAGATTGAACCTTACCACTGGCTTTCTTGGGACCCATGGCGAGATATATAATAATAAATTTTATACTCAAATGGCCAAAAATCCGACAAAAACTGTAAAGCCTTGTGAAGAATTCAGGCGGGATAGTCACTGGGCGCGAGGCACTGGTAAACTGAGGCACGATCGCCGTGCCACCACGTGCTAGTCAGCCTGTACACGTATCAACACCCTCGTCTTTCGAGGCAACGCTCGTATTCCAATGTAAATTTTCCGAGCAAATCCTGCTCGTATTCCAAAAAACTCGTATACAGGGACACTCGTATTCCGAGGTACCACTGTATATGAATACAGTATACATAATGATTCACTCCTACGTATCATTTATAATCTTTTGTGCCTTTTTTGATTCTAAGTTAAAATAATTTCCTATTTCATTCTCCACACAAATGAAATTGGTTCAGTTTATTATTTTTTTTACTTTAGTAATGACCATGTTATAATATTGTATATACATTTTAGTGTAAATATAGTTTAATTATTTAATTTCTTGTATGTCTACATTTTGTATTAGTATCAACATTCAATGTAGCATTTGCTTATTGTACATTACTGTATTATTTCTTTACATTACTGGGATAATTACATGCAATTGGACTGGATTGGAATATAGGTTTCAAGCTTAAAGCCAGACACTGGGACCATTAAGTCATTCAACGCCTGAAACGGGAAGATGAGGAGGATGAGTCTGACCAGTCGAAGCAGTGGAAAAACAAGAGAGGTGGAGTTGAGACACTAATAGGGGGCACCTCTGCTAAACGACGATTTTGTAATCATTCCGCCTCGATGAGGCTTTGACACATAGGGATGGTTAAATGTAATTGGCAATTTACATGACAATATTCGATTTCCTTATATAAAAAATTTTGTGTACATCTTTAAAAGAATATTAGGGGCAAATAGCAATCATTATTGATCGTTATATATAAATGTAAATACAGTATAACAATTTCAGGCACAGTCCATCAATCAAGGTCCAATGTTATTCCTTTCTACTCACTAGAACGGAGACGAGAGATATGAAATAATATAGAAAATACTGGAGGGGCCAGGTCCCGTCTACACAGTAAAATAACATCATACTGGAGTAAACGATATGGAAGAAAATGCAGAATAGAACCAGTGAAGAGCAGGGGGTGCCATCGGCACAATCAGAAAATACTGTGTAAATATCAGAGGTCCACGGCTGTTCAACATACTTCCAGGGAGTATAAGAAATATTACCGGAACAAACATTGACATCTTCAAGAGAAAACTAGATACTGTAGTTTTCTTCAAGAAGTGCTGGACCAACTGGGCTGTAGTGGATATATAAGTATCTGCATGTTTTGTTCACAATAACCGTACCACTAAACTGGTATGTTGTCCAAACAGCATAGCAGGCCCCATACACTGTATGACAAGTCACTCACCAGCCAGCACAAGAAACCACCTGACTTATTAAAAAGGGCCTCCTCACAGAATACTACTTTTGCTGTTATTACACTATATTCACAAGTTACGTACTGTATAAGCATCTACATTTGTCTACACCATAATAAACCACTAAGCTGGTATGGTGAGTCCAAATAATATAGTGGCTACCACACACCAGCCAGCTGACGATGCCACTTCCCTCACCCCTCACTAACATTGCTCCTCCCACCATACTACGCACATTGCTAATTCTCACCACAATGCTGCTATTATCAGAATCCTGGTCACTAAATCCTGTAAATGAATAATTTTCCACAAGTTTATTTTGTAAAGGAATATGAGAATTCGTTTCAAGTTTCTAAGATGGACCAAACAATGGCAGTGTGCTGCTGCTTCCTGTCTAGCACTGTGAACATCTTCAACAGCATCGTGTTCAAATATCTGAACATTGTACACAGCCTTTATAACAGTCAGGCTCCTCTGTAATACTATCATCGCTAAATAATAGAAGTTACATATATATTTTGACTTTTTAAGCGATGCTGTGGTCACAACTAGTACAGCCTTGACATCTGGAAATGGTACCCACGACTTTTTTTTTAAATGGCGTATCTTTACTGGAGCCCTGGGAAAGCTGATATGAACCCCATGTAGCCATGGGTTTTTTAAACCTTACGTGGTACTGTAAAAGTATATATGCAAAGTGCACTGTGCAGATAGTAGTAGGTATCTGTCAGTCTCGGGAAACTAAGGAGTTGCACTCTGGTTGTCAGTCTGGAGTGTCCTCTCTAGGGCGCAAAGCCAGAGTAGGTTGATACAAAGGAGCAGCTGTTACCCAAATAGCAGGTTCCCCCCTCTTCATGGTGCTCTAAGTTTCCAATGGAAAGGCAAACGCCAAAACGATTGGTTCCAGCTCCATCTCAGGAGTTGCCAGAACGAGGTTGCAGTCAAGAACAAACTGCCGTATCCCTCAAACCACGCATATCATATATAAATGATATCAGTGACAAAACCGAAACCCCGCACATCATTTATATATGATTTCATGTCTAGCGCTATAATTTAAATGCCCCGCCTGGGATAGGGGCAGCTATAGTACAGCCACACCCGATAGTTGCCAGATGCCACCTAGAAAAAAAATCCAGGCCAACATTCTTGGGTGTTACAGCGTCAGTATTGAGCAAGCCACCAAGGCTGGCGCACGCAGCACGAGCTCACAGCACCGCTGCTCAGCTTGTGACCACAGCATCGCCTACAAATACCATAATATAAATGATACTGCTATTATTTAGCAGTGATAGTATAACTGAAGCCCCCTGACTGTGATAAAACTGATCAGGATTCTGATAATAGCAGGATTGTGGTGATATTTAGCGTTGTGCTCCATGGAGGGAGGAGTAAGGCTGTGGGAGGGAGGGTTGTGGCGTCGTTTTCTGACTGTGTGTGGCCACCATTTATTGACTGCACCTACCATACCAGCTTAGTGGTTCGCCATGGTGAACACAAATGTAGATACTTATATATAACGTGTGTATAGTGTGAGATAACAGCAAGAGGAGTAGGTTGGGAGCCGCCATTTTGGTGAGGGAGGAGCATCGTCTGCACGACATGGCATGTTGTTTACTGATGGCCACTATGATCTTTGGGCATCATACCAGCTTATTTGTTCAGGTATGGTGAATAAAACAGGTAGATACTTATATATAATGTGTGTATATAGCGTAATAACACCACAAACAATATTGTTGGAGAACAAATATTAGTGTGTCTGGCCTTGAGGGCGGCCGTCGATCAGCTGACTGTGTGAGTAGTTACGTCTTTGTGTCTTTACTCACCATACAAGCTTAGATGTACAGTTATGGTGAACAAAACATGTAAATACGTATATATAACGTCTGTGTATAGTGAATAAATACAGAAAGAGTATTGTGGGAGGTGAATGAGGGTGAGTGAGGTGGTGTTGAGGGAGGGAGTGGCAGTGAGTGGCTCGCTGGTGTTTGGCGATTACTCCTCGTTGCTTTTTGACTCACAAGACCAACTTAGTAGTTTGTTATGGTGTACAAAACATGCAAATACTTATATATAACCTGTGTATATAGTGTAACAACAGCAAAACTATTTGTTTATTGTTTTATGAACATAATAATTGAATCACTAATATGCACACCATATTTTTGAGTACAGCGATGGTTCACACATTTTATAATATAAATATACCACAATTCACTGTATGGAATAATATTACTGCAAAAAAACTAAGAAAAAATCAGAGACATTGAAATAATTAGGTAATAATATATTTGTGGCAACTGCCGTCTGACAGCTCTAGCGGAGTAGACCTCGTCTGGCGAAGGCTCTGCCAACGCCCCTTTTTTTTACCACACTTCCCTACCCTATTGTGGCTAAAATATGCCACCTACGATTTTTTTTTTATTTTTTCCGTGATCAGGGAACAAAAATGAACACTTCTATAAGACGAAAGAATTTTTGGATTTTTTTTTTTGTTGCGCCTGTGGGGGGTGAATTCCATTTGGGCCCCTAGCGGTTTGAGGGTTAACCCTCAAACCGCTCGGGGTCCAAATGGAATTAACACCCACACACGCAACAAAAAAAAAAATTCCAAAATTTTTTTTTTCTTTTTAATCTCTTTATTTGTGTTCCCTGAGCACAGGAAAAATAATAAAAAAATTTAATTACACTTACCGTGGACGTAAATGACCCGAGAAGATCATCGATGACGTCACGCCTGATCTTCGCTGGACCGCTGTACGCTCGGGGTGAGTCAGGCGCGACGGAGGAGGAGCGCGAGTTGCCGCGAATTTATTTTCGCGTTATTATTTACAGTATGTTTGGCGTATTTTACACCCATTTTTTTCACTGGTGTGGTTCAATATGTTCTCACAAGATGATTTATAAACATAAAACTGTTGTCAATGTATATTGTATCCACATATTAGTGTCACAAGTATTTGCACAAAAATGTCTTATTTCACAATAAAATATACTATTTCTTATGATTTATTTCCACTATATACACTCACTTATTCTGTATTTACATGTTTTGGCACCAGTCTTGGACATTTAGAAGTCATCAAGACTGTGATACTCGTTGAAACATCGGACATGGCACAGAGGGACCTGACACGCTGTGCACCAAGTCATCACCATTTTTCTTTTCTGTTCCCTCTTGGTTGTTGACCAGCATACTACACATGCACGCTGGCACGCTTTCCAGTTGGTGGTAAAAACCTGCGATTGTGTGTCAAAAAGGCATCCCTGTAAGCGAGCCTGTGTTGGAGCATGGTGCAATACCGGGTTCAGAATGGGCCTCTGTACACCAGGAATTACTTTGCCAAACTTCTGTAGTAATTGTGTTACTACAGTAAAATTGAATGCACGGAAATTACGTTTACCATTACGTTTTTTCAGTCGAGGTCGAGGGAGGGGGAAGACGTACCGTGCGCGCTCCGTTAAAATCGTGTCATTAACCGGGATTCTTAGGACTACTGCCGTGGATTACTGATTACAGACATAACAAAGTGCATAGTGACCCGCTGGAAAATTGAAAATAGTCATTAACAATAGAACTTTGTGCTAAATAGAGAATAAACGGGAGACCACGTGTGAGCCAGTGAACGAGGTTTTGTGTACATGCGTGTATTAGGAAAAAAATAGTGAACGGTGATTCGTGGAACAGTGAAGTGGAACGGGTATCACAACAACATATAAGTTGGAAGTGAAGGAAAATCGTGCATAGAATATTATAAATATAGAATACTAGAAATATAGAATAGTGGCAAGAGGCGGCATCAGTGGTTATAAATCGGGTAACTGGAAACTGGTGACATCAACCTGGGACAACAAGAGGTCACCTGTATTCACCAGGGACCAGTTTCGCTACCCTACGCTAAGTACCTGCCATAAAGTCTGAACAAAATAACATACATAATATTACTGATATATGGTATACATATATAGAGTAATAATATACTGTCTCCACTCGATCATCCGGACTATATGGGAAGGACCCCCAGCCGGATTATCACATTTTTTGGATAATGGTACTTTTTCACCTACGAGTCCAAAACTAACCACTTCCAACTAGTATTTTTATACTACAAACAACATTATTTGAATTGCCTTGCCACATATAATTATTAAATATTCTACTAGAAACCTCAACTTACCTTGTTGGTGTTCGTCTTCTTGATTGATGCCACACATCTTGAAGTTAAGAATTCTTAACAATTTACGTAATCTATACTAACACAACACTAAAATTAACACTTAAAATTACTGTACAGTTCATTAAGCAAAGTTAATTTTGACTGCCAGCTGCTGAAGTCTCACTGGTTGAAGGCATTTGGATTGCCTGTGAGGCCTCACTTGTTGAAGGCGCTTGGCTTGCCTGTGACACCTCACTTGTTGAAGGCGCTTGCTTGCGCCTCACTTGCCTGTGAAGCCTCACTTGTTGAAGGCATTTGGCTTGCCTGTGATGCCTCACTTGTTGAAGACGCTTGCTTGCGCCTCACTTGTTGAAGGCGCTTGCTTGCGCCTCACTTGTTGAAGGCGCTTGGCTTGCCTGTGGCGCCTCACTTGTTGAAGGCATTTGGCTGCCTGTGACGCCTCACTGGTTGAACAACACGTAACTTGTCTAGGACAACCTTCTTCCTCTTAACACCTCCAGAATGATTGATGCTGCTACCAGACATAGTCTTGGCCAAAAATGTTTAAAGTTACTATGAAAATAAAAAAGTTATTTAAAAAAATATTTCACTAATGGCGCAGCACTGTGTATAACACGAGGGACGGACGCACATGGGTTGACCAGTGTTGGACGGGTCCACTTGGGGTGGGGCAGCTATAGCACATTACGTAGGCCGCCAGGAGAAAAAACTCACAATATTTTTTAAGGAAACTTCAGCCTGTGCACATTGCTTTTAGGAAACTTATTTATTTGTTATTACATAATTACTAGTACTTATTTCATTTGTTTTTGGCTATGATTAATTGTTCTAAAATTAATGGTAATTCCTGTACCCAGGTGGTCCCTCCCGACGCTCCCCTCCCACCATAACCCCATCCCCTCCTCCACCATGCGTCTAGAGCCACAGACAGGATTAATACGGTATGGCCGAATTTTCATCCGGCCAAACCAGCTTTTATCCTGTTCCTATGGCCATTTTGGCCGGATATTGTGATAACTTTATCCGATCATGATTTTGGCCGTATAAGGGCGTTTTCCGGATGCTCGAATCTCGGATAATCGCGGGGTTACAATATTACTAATATATGGTATACATATAATATTATAAATATTAAACATATAAATATATATACATATAATTTTATAAAGAGTTAAAAGGACTGACATCAACAAGTGATCCATACAGTGACTCTCAAATACAACACAATACACCAGACAATGGAGAGGTGTGGCGAGTGTTCGGGAGTACAGAGAAAACGAAATGCAGGCGTAACGTGCTGCATCTGTAACATAAGATTCCACCTGGGCTGTACAGAATTAGCTCCAGGATGCATAAAAAGGCAAGGAATTTACTGGGTTTGCAAAGATGACAGATTAATGTTAGAGAACATAACTAAACTGATGAAAAACATTCCCGAGTCACAGAGATTATCATTCACAGACACGTTACCAGTGATATATGCGGACTGGAAAAAGTCAACATTGGATAACGACCAAAACTCAGGAACAGATAGTTTAGAGAACTGCAGCAGTAATGTGGAGGAAGAGGGTATTGTGGTACAAAATAACAGCAATATTACAGAGCCAGATAATATAAACAATGAGAGCAACAGTGAGACAGAGTGCATAGATGAAGGAATTGGGACGAAAAACGGAGATGGCTCCAATAAAGAGGTAGACAAGACAGTCACAGATATAAATACCTTGAAAAACGCAAAACCGGAACACATTTGCAAATTCTACGCTAAAGGAATATGCAAATATGGAAAATTAGGAGCAAAATGCCATTTTCTGCATCCTCGAAAATGCAGGAACATGTTGGCGAGGGGTACATGCCGTTTTGGAACAGGGTGTAGATACTTCCACCCTAAATTATGTCAATTTTCAATTAGGGACAAAAAATGCTACAATCTTCAGTGTCCGGAATTCCATGTGAGAGGTACAGAGCGTTATAGACGGGATGATCAATATGACACTACTGGAAATCTTTTAGAGGAAGGCAGAAACAGAGTAGTAAATATAAGAGAGAGAGGAACAGTCAGATGGAACCACTACAGGATTACAGAGGGGAACGGAGATACCCACAAGACTGGAATTCAAATTACCAACAAGCACACAGGTACTACACCAGACAACACCCGTCCTACTACCAAAACTGGACGAATCACTTCCAAAACGACACACCCTGGACGCAAACACAGTGGCCTCCTTATCAGAGCCTCAGATATTTAGAATTTGGAAAGGTTCGAAATTACAAGAAATGAGGTCAAGAAGCACCTATTGGAGCTGGATGTGAGAAAAGCTGTTGGGCTGGATGGAATCTCACCATGGGTATTGAAAGAGTGTGCAGGAGCACTTTGCTTGCCACTCTCCATAGTGTATAGTAGGTCACTGGAAACGGGAGACCTACCAGAAGTATGGAAGACTGCTAATGTAGTACCAATATTTAAAAAGGGTGACAGACAAGAGGCACTGAACTACAGGCCAGTGTCCTTAACTTGTATACCATGCAAGGTGATGGAGAAGATTGTGAAAAAAACCTAGTAACATCTGGAGAGAAGAGACTTCGTGACAACCCATCAACATGGGTTCAGGGAGGAAAAATCTTGCCTTACAGGCTTGATAGAATTCTATGATCAGGTGACAAAGATTAAGCAAGAAAGAGAAGGATGGGCGGACTGCATTTTTTTGGACTGTCGGAAAGCCTTTGACACAGTACCCCATAAAAGGTTGATGCATAAGCTGGAGAAACAGGCAGGAGTAACTGGTAGGGCGCTCCAGTGGATAAGGGAGTACCTAAGCAATAGGAAGCAGAGAGTTATAGTGAGGGGTGAGACCTCAGAATGGCGTGAAGTCACCAGTGGAGTCCCACAGGGCTCTGTGCTTGGACCTATCCTGTTTCTGATATACGTAAATGATCTCCCAGAGGGTATAAACTCATTCCTCTCAATGTTTGCTGACGACGCCAAAATTATGAGAAGGATTAAGACAGAATAGGACAGCTTGAGGCTTCAAGAAGACCTGGACAAGCTGCAGGAATGGTCGAACAAATGGATGTTAGAGTTTAACCCAAGCAAATGTAATGTAATGAAGATAGGGGTAGGAAGCAGGAGACCAGATACAAGGTATCACTTGGGAGATGAAATACTTCAAGAGTCAGAGAGAGAGAAAGACCTGGGGGTTGATATCACGCCAGACCTGTCCCCTGAAGCTCATATCAAGAGGATAACATCAGCAGCATATGCCAGGTTGGCTAACATAAGAACGGCCTTTAGAAACTTGTGTAAGGAAACTTTCAGAACATTATATACCACATATGTCAGACCAATCCTGGAGTATGCGGCTCCAGCATGGAGTCCATATCTAGTCAAGCATAAGACTAAACTGGAAAAGGTTCAAAGGTTTGCCACCAGACTAGTACCTGAGCTGAGAGGTATGAGCTATGAGGAGAGACTACGGGAATTGAACCTCACTTCGTTGGAAGACAGAAGAGTTAGGGGGGACATGATCACCACATTCAAGATTCTCAAGGGAATCGACAGGGTTGATAAAGACAGGCTATTTAACACAAGGGGCACACGCACTTGGGGACACAGGTGGAAACTGAGTGCCCAAATGTGCCACAGAGATATTAGAAAGAACTTTTTTAGTGTCAGAGTGGTTGACAAATGGAATGCATTAGGAAGTGATGTGGTGGAGGCTGACTCCATACACAGTTTCAAGTGTAGATATGATAAGAACCCAATAGGCTCAGGAACCTGTACACCTGTTGATTGACGGTTGAGAGGCGGGACCAAAGAGCCAGAGCTCAACCCCCGCAAGCACAACTAGGTGAGTACAACTAGGTGAGTACACACACACACACACACACACACACACACACACACACACACACACACACACACACACACACACACACACACACACACACACACACACACACACGAAAGAACTTTGAGAGCGAAAGAACTTTGTAACACAGCATCAACATGGATTCAGGGATGGCAGGTCCTGCCTCACAGGGTTACTTGAATTCTACGACCAGGCAACAAAAATAAGGCAAGAAAGAGAAGGGTGGGCAGACTGCATATTTTTGGATTGTCAGAAAGCCTTTGACACAGTGCCACACAAGAGGCTAGTGAAAAAACTGGAGATGCAGGCTGGAGTGAAAGGGAAGGTACTCCGTTGGATACAGGAGTACCTAAGTAACAGGAGACAACGAGTCAGTGTGAGGGGTGAGGTCTCAGATTGGCGAGACGTTACGAGTGGAGTACCGCAGGGGTCAGTCCTTGGACCTATACTGTTTCTGATATATGTAAATGATCTTCCAGAGGGTATAGAATCGTTTCTCTCAATGTTTGCCGATGATGCAAAAATTATGAGGAGGATTGAAACTGAGGACGATAGTAGGAGGCTACAAGATGACCTAGACAGACTGAGTGAATGGTCCAACAAATGGCTGTTGAAGTTCAACCCGAGTAAATGCAAAGTAATGAAACTAGGTGGTGGAAATAGGAGGCCAAACACAGGATACAGAATAGGAGATGAAGTACTTAATGAAACGAACAGAGAGAAAGATCTAGGAGTTGATATCACACCAAACCTGTCTCCTGAAGCCCACATAAAAAGAATAACGTCTGCGGCATATGCGAGGCTGGCTAACATCAGAACAGCGTTCAGGAACCTGTGTAAGGAATCATTCAGAATCTTGTACACCACATATGTAAGACCAATCCTGGAGTATGCGGCCCCGGCATGGAGCCCGTACCTTGTCAAGCACAAGACGAAGCTGGAAAAAGTCCAAAGGTATGCCACTAGACTAGTCCCAGAACTAAGAGGCATGAGTTACGAGGAAAGGCTGCGGGAAATGCACCTTACGACACTGGAAGACAGAAGAGTAAGGGGAGACATGATCACAACCTACAAAATCCTCAGAGGAATCGACCGGGAAAACAAGGATAAAATATTCAACACTGGTGGGACGCGAACAAGGGGACACAGGTGGAAACTGAGTACCCACATGAGCCACAGAGACGTTAGAAGGAACTTTTTCAGTGTCAGAGTAGTTAACGGATGGAATGCACTAGGCAGTGATGTGGTGGAGGCTGACTCCATACACAGTTTTAAATGTAGATATGATAGAGCCCAGTAGGCTCAGGAATCTGTACACCAGTTGATTGACAGTTGAGAGGCGGGACCAAAGAGCCAAAGCTCAACCCCCGCAAGCACAAATAGGTGAGTACAAATAGGTGAGTACACACACACACACACACACACACACACACACACACACACACAGGTCAAGCGGGATGGTAAGACAACAGAATGAAGCTGGAGGAGAGGGACTGGAAGAGTCATACAAGGAGATGATTGCTAAGGCATGGAAGGAAGTCAGTGGGGAATTAAAGGACCTGCGGGTAACTATATGTAAGCTGCAGATAGAACTAAGTGCAGCACAAGAGGAGATAAAAGCCTAAAAACAGGCCCTCATCAGACTCTGGCCCAGGGGACCAACCCCCAGGTGCCAGGAGATGTAGCAATGACAGGGACCCCTACAATTGGCCCAACCTTTGCTGAAATGCTGAAGGCCCCAGGAGCAATGTCCACAGTCAATGAAGTTGTAATGAAAGCAGTAACCTCACAGGAGGCAGCTAGATGCACAAGCCAGCTAATAGAAAGGAAAAGAGCTGTAGTAGTAGTAGAGGTGAAGGAACAAGAGGGCTCCACAAGGGAGGAATTGAGGACTAAGGACAAAGCTGCAGTGGCAGGGATATTAAAAGAGATAGGAATGGAAGGGGCTGAATGAGACATAAAACAGTTTTTCCGGATTGGCCAGTACAACAGAGACAAAAAGAGATTGATCAAGGTAGTATTCAAGAGCGAGGACATCAAAGAGGACATCCTAGTAAAGAAGAGCAAACTGAGGTATGCAAGGAACTACAAAGAGGTATATGTTCAGAGGGACATGACCAGAGACGAGATAGTATGGGCAGCAGATGCAAGGAAAAGGAGAGGGAAGGGAAGGGAGCCAGGGAACCTCAGCCTCCAACCCAGCAATCCCAGAGGGGAGTGGGGAACCCCAATCCAGCAACCCAGGAACCCCAGGGGGGAATGCAACACCCCAGCCCACCACCCAATAGGGCCCCCCCTATCCCCCAGCACAAACCCTTCCTTGCTCCTGCACAATGCCCATCTTCTTGAGGTTATCTTGAGATGATTTCGGGGCTTTTTTTTAGTGTCCCCACGGCCCGGTCCTCGACCAGGCCTCCACCCCCAGGAAGCAGCCCGTGACAGCTGACTAACTCCCAGGTACCTATTTACTGCTAGGTAACAGGGGCATTCAGGGTGAAAGAAACTTTGCCCATTTGTTTCTGCCTCGTGCGGGAATCGAACCCGCGCCACAGAATTACGAGTCCTGGGCGCTATCCACCAGGCTACGAGGCCCCCTTAATCCCCAGGCCCCATCATGAAACCCAAATCTTCCCTCTCCCCTTACCCCAAGTAGCCCCTGTTTCCCAGCCCCTGGTCTTCTTCCTGCCCCAAGCAGGCCTGAGCAAGACCAAAGCCCTCTATCCCCCACTCCACCTCCCTCCAAACCCCTGTCAACTACACCGCAGGAGGGTGTGCCCCTCTCCCCAAGCAATCCCTGCCCCCTCACCCCCAGGACTTCTTCCTGCCCCAAGCAGGCCTGAGGAAGACCTAAGCCCTCCATCCCCCACTCCACCCTCCCCCCCCCCCTGAACCCCTGGCAACTACCTCACAGGAGGATAAGCCTACCCAAGTAGCAATGACCATGGAACAACTTCCTACACAGTCTTACCTGGGACGCGGTCGGGTCAAGATACCTGCTCCGCACCTTCCCCCCCCTCCCCCCATGCTGGGTACTGAGATGGAGACTCAGTCACCAGAAGAACTGGCTACTTCCCAAGGCGATATTAACATGGACTCTGAAAGCAGCCAGTCAGACGAGGAGGGCGAGTATCTAGAAGTTCTGACAAGGAATAAGAAGAAACGAAGAAGACAGGAGGCAAGGCGTAGTGTGGACAGTAATACACTTAACGGAAACGATAAGAGAATGAAGAACGACGCCGAGACTGATGGAGACAAACGGACGGAACGATGTCAGGAAGGTGAGGGTCAGCGGAGATGGAGGCTTCTCTTCCCTGCCTCATGCACGTTGGCCTATCATCAGAAGCTGCTGTGGACCGTCAAACTCGGAAGAGAACACCGCAAGTTCGAGCCCCTGCTGAAGGAAGGTGTAAACAGACCTTACTTAACGGTAGGTTCTATGGAGGCAGTGATGTTTCTTAGCCAGCAAGGATATGATGGAATTCTTATGGAAATACCGGAGGGGAACGAGAAGCTGACGAAGGTAATTATCTATAAATACCCTCAGATTCTGGACCCCGAGTTTATACTCGACGACCAACGATTTGTGTGGGCCAAGCGTCACCTTATTAAAGGTGAAGCTAGGAGTCAGGTGGTGGCTCTAGTGAGAGGTGAAGTACCCGAGAAAGTGTTCATCACCGGGGCGGGCTACAGGCATGTAGCAAAGTATGTGGAAGAGCCCATAATATGCCTGAAATGCTGCAGATGGGGGCATAAATCCTGGAGCTGTCAACATGATCCACGATGTCGTTTCTGCGGAAAGTCTCACCCCTCTACTGTGTGTAGAAACAGACTGAATCTGGGTGAGAAAATAGTTCCCAGATGCTGCAACTGTGGAGGTGTTCACAATGCGAGCTCGGCTGTGTGTAGCAAGAGGCCGAGTATGGCTGTTCTCCGGCCGGTGAATGTTACAGAGCAAGCAAGAGCTCTTACCCAGACACCGGGAGCACAGCAAAACAGTCTGCCCCAAACAGTGCCAGTGAACCGGACGAATGCGTGGGTAAAGGAGTCACCTTTACTTAGGCAGGCTCCAGCAACAAGCAGCCACGCCACCACTCAGGACTCCGGCAGTGACAGTGTAACGGTGAGTGAAGTGGCTACTGTGGCTCAGAGAGAGGGTCATAATAATATGGTCAAGGAAGTGTGGGCTGAACTTAAAAAAGTTGGTGAGTTCCTCCAAAATCTGGGGCAGAGAATCGAGTCCATCGAGGCTAAATTAAACGTTCAGGAGGTCAAGGAAAATCACAAAACGGTGAAGGATAGTCAGGATATAGTGGTTGAGGACAAAAATGAAATATTGAGTGATGAAATGAAGGAAAGTGAAGTGTGTGTGAATGATGATAGTCGTAGGGAAAGGAAGAACCCTATAATTACACATAAAATGAAGGAATCATTTGGGCCAATAATGGACGTCTCAGGGCTGAAAAAATCTCTTGAGAATCGCAATGTCGCTTTTACTGGTGAACTTGGGAGGAGGTGGGAGATGTTATACAAGGTATGGCTATCATTTAGTGAACTTATTGGGGATGACTTAGGCAATGAATTGATTAATAATGGATCACCCTAGACTAAAAGTGTTGTCATGGAATGTTAATGGTTTGAGAAACAGGGTTACAGATGTTCATTGTTATGTGATGGGAAATGATATTGATGTTGTAGCTCTCCAGGAGACAGGGGATAGGAATGAAGGATTATTGAAATTAAATGGCTATAAAGGGTTTCACCTCTTCGCTGCAAATAACATCAGAGGCGCGTCGATTTATGTTAAGAACTCCATACCAGCAGAGTTAGTAGAACCGCCATCAAAAACGCAAGGTATAGAGAGTGTCTGTGTTAAATTATCATTAAGGGAAGGGGAATTTATTGTAGTTAATTTGTATGTATCCAGGAACTGCTTCGACGCTAACTATTTACCTGACTGCATTTATACTAATCCTTCACTGGTCATTGGGGACCTTAATGCTCAGCACACAAGCCTTGGGACAGTGGGTAGTATTAATGCTAATGGGGTCAAGTGGTTACAGTTTCTACAAGATCATCCAGATACCTGTCTCTTGGGAAACAATGAACCAACTCACATCAGGGGAGGACGGCTTGACTATGCCTGCGTTTTAAACTCTCAGGGGATTATGGGGGAGGCTCGGGTTGTTCGGGAACTACTTAGTGACCACTTTGCCTTGAACGTTGAATTACCACTGGGGAAAAAACAAGTCCACTTTCAAAGGAAAAGGCTAAATATTAAGAAAGATATGAAAAATTATTTTATTCAAAATATGGGAGATTGGTATCAACATTACACGCCGCTCTGCGTTGATAGTTTTTACGAGGACATGGTCGAGAACATAGAGAAATTAGTACAGAGGGAAAATAACGGGGGCAGGGGAAGCAAGACGCACGGACCTAAGAAATTTAAATATTCCAATGATCAGCAAGTCAAGGGATGGGAGAGAATGCTACGGGGTGCGCATAAAGCATGGTTAAAAAATGGAATGAGGGATGAAGAGAAAAATACAATGTTGGAAGTGGCTAGGGAATGCAGTCAGGTGAGGAAGGAGGCGCGGGACAGATACTGGCAAGACTTTGCTCAGTCCATTGGTAATACTAAGAACCTTAAAGACATATGGAGAGCAGTAAACAAAATCAGGGGTTGTAAGACTAAATTCATTGCTCACTCAGATCCTGGGAAAGTTGCTAATGAGTTAGTAGATAAATGGGCAAGTGCTGCTGGTATGGAGTCCTTACCTGCAGACACGAGAGTCACCATTGAGTCATGGGAAAATATTAGAAATGGAGTAACTTTATGTGCCTTAAATACAAGATCTATAGCATGCACTGAGATAACCCACGATGAGCTACTGGATGCTATAAAAAGTGGCAGCTCCACTGCTCCGGGAAAAGATGGAGTAACGTATGACATACTTAATTATTTAGCCGGTATGAAACCTAATCCCTTACTTGATTTGTTTAATATGAGTTATAGAGAGGGAAAGTTACCAAGAAAATGGAAAGAGGCTGTCATCATTCCTATCCCTAAGTCAAACGGAGGCTACAGACCTGTCTCCTTAATATCCTGCTTTTGTAAAATGATGGAAAGGATTTTGTTAAATAGGCTACTCTACCTTGTAGGTGATAACATGTCCAATAATCTCTTTGGTTTTATCAAAGGCAAAAGTACTGCGGATTGTCTCTTAAAGTGTTTGTCTAATGTGGATGACAATTGTAGAGTTTTTGTTGATCTACAAGGAGCGTTTGATAAAGCCAATGGGGAAGTAATCTTATACGAATTAGCCAATCTGGGAATAACAGGGAGATTGCTACACTGGATAAGGGATTATCTGCAAGGCAGAAAAGGTCAGGTGTATTACCAGGGATACATGTCTGAGGAACGGAGGTTTCAGTTAGGTACCCCACAAGGGGGAGTATTAAGTCCCACCTTATTCAATGTATTAATGAACAGATTAGCATCAGAGATGTATCCTCCAGGGGTCACGACGATCATATATGCTGATGACATTCTTATACAAGGCACTTCTGGGAACAAAATTCAAGATGCTCTTAACATACTTGGTACAACCTGTCACAAGTTAGGCTTAGTTATAAATGCAGATAAAACCAAATACGAGTATAGGAAACGAAGAAATATAACACTTACTCTAAATGGTGTGGAACTGAGCCGTGTACAGAAGTACAAGTATCTGGGCATGTATGTTGGATACACATGTGAGAGTAAAAATGCTGAAATAAATCATATCAGCACCTTATGTAAAGCCCGTCTGCATCCTCTAAAAGCACTGGCTTTTTCTGGTAAAGGTGTTGGGGTACCTATCTTGCGGATGTTATACATAAGCACTGTTCGATCCCTGATAGACTACGCAGCACCCGTATTGTCTTACACAGGCCAAGGCAGAATTCAAAAAATAGAGCTGATACAGAACGAGGCTATGAGGATTATTCTTGGATGTCAAAGAAATGCAATGATTGAAATAATGAGAATGGAATTAAATTTACAGAGTGTGTGTGATAGAGTCCGTGACATTAACACTAGAGTATCTATTCGTTTCATGCGGAGAAAAGGAGGGGATAAGCTGTTTGAGAGCGTTCAGACCTGCTTGAGTGACGTACACACTTCCAGGAAACTGAGGGAGACACGCTATACGAGAGGATTAGCTCATGACCTCAGGGAATACGACGTACTTGACTGCTGTAAACCCTCTCGACAGTGTAATATGTCTGCTCCCTGGAAAGTACAGAAAATAGACGTCGAAATTGTACCCCTCAAGGTGAAAAAGATTCATCATGAACCGGGACAATTACGGTGTTTGTATGGAAGCATGATATCTCGGTTACCAAGAGGCAACAGTTTACATGTATATTGCGACGGGTCGGTGGCGGAGGATGGCAGGGCAGGGTGTGGTGTCCTAATAAGGGATTATACGGAGTTTGGGACTGTGGACAGGATAATTGAACTCCGGCTTAGTAATTATATATCATCCACACAAGCTGAACTGCAGGCCATTCTGGCGTGTTTGGAGGAAGTACGTCATGACGACAAAAATGTTTTTGTATTTGTCGATAGCCGAGGAGCACTGGAGTCCTTAAACAGTCGAAACCCAGTCTTCATGTCTATAGTGGAGGACTGTAAGAGAAGAATAACTGAGATACAGCTGAAAGGTTATAGTGTGAAATTCATGTGGATTCCATCTCATGTTGGAATAGTGCTCAACGAGGTGGCGGATGACTTGGCCAAACGTGCCACATCAAAACCACAAGTTGACATTGAATGTGAATTCACAATGAGACAAATAAGAAGCAAAATCAGAAATATTCAGGCACAGGCGGGAGTGGAGAGGAGAGAGATAATGTATGAGAGTAGTCAAACCATGCAACACTACATGTATGTGAGTCAAAACACCCATTTCACTTATGGTAAAAGGAGAAATGCTTGGAGTGACTCTGTGTACATGCGGCTCAGGCTTGGGTACAAATATTACTGGGAATATGGGATAGATGTTCATGATAATGACACGAAGTGTAAACTATGTGGTATGTTAAGGTCTCACACCCTTGCCCATTATATTCTTGATTGTCCGTTGATTAATGTATATAGAAACACTGAGATAAGGACTGTTCCTGAACAAATAGCCTGGATGTGTCACAACGGAAAGGTTGATGATATTCTTGAGAGATATAAGAATTTTGCACCAAGATTGTAATATTTTGTTGAATTATCTGCAGGTGTCTTGCAAATTGTCTATACAGTATACCTAGGTCATAAAAGTATTTGTGTGTACGTCTGATACCATACTACTTGTGAAGGAGGAAATGTATATGTTTACCTCTCAGAATGTTTGGTAATGTGTTTATTTGTGATGTGTGTCTATGTATATATTAACACGTTGTACTGAATGGGGTGAGAATAGCTTGAGCTACCTCATCCCTTTGTGTGTATTTTACCTCAATAAACTTATTTCAATTTCAATTTCAATTCAACACGTTGTACTGAACGGGGTGAGAATAGCTTGAGCTACCTCATCCCTTTGTGTGTATTTTACCTCAATAAACTTATTTCAATTTCAATTTCAATTTCACACAAAGGACTACCATGATGGTGAAATATGGATCTCAGAGTACAATCTTTTCAGATGTGATAGGAAACACCGGCTTCAGGGTGGGGTCAGCCTCTACATCAAAGACACACTCATCTGTACTGAGCTGCTAAACACCTCAAATGATATGGTGGAAGTGCTGATAATCAAAATAGAGATTCTAAATGTAGTTATTGTCCTTGTATATAAGTCACCGGAGGCAAACCCTCAGCAGTTTAAAGACCAACTAATGAAAATAGAACACTGCTTGGAAAACCTCACAAATCCAGCTCCGAACATCATCCTGCTTGGGGACTTCAACCTACGGCACCTGAAATGGAAGCACCTGGCTAATACAGTAATATCAGAAAGAATACCAGGAAGTAGCCTAAATGAACAGGCACATGCAAATGACCTGCTACGGATGTGCGACAGGTTTGCCTTAAACCAGCAAATAGTAGAACCAACTAGGAAGGAGAACACGCTGGACCTCATTTTCACTAATAATGATGAATTGATCAGGAACATAATGATTACAAATACCTGTTACTCAGATCACAACTTAATTGAAGTTATGACAACCATGGGGAGTAGACCTTCAAAACCAGTCCAGATTCCCGGTGGAGGAGATTTCAGCAAATTCAACTTCAATAATAAACAGATAAACTGGGAGCGAATAAACCAGGACTTCACAGAAATAAACTGGGAAGAACAGCTAGGAAATGCAAACCTGAACCAGTGCCTGGAAAAAATAAGCTCAGTAGCACTAGAAATATGTTCAAACCGCATACCTCTAAGAAAAAAGAGGAAGAGATGCAGATTGGAACGGGAAAGTTGTTCCCTATATAGGCGAAGAAAACGAATCGCGAAACAACTTGAGAGTCGCACCCTATCTCAAGAACGGCGAAGAAGGTTAGGTAGAGAAATAGAAACAATTGAACAGAAGCTACAAGAATCATACAGAACCCAGGAGAGGCAAAGAGAGCAAAAGGCCATCAGTGATGTAGAAAGAAATCCGAAATATTTTTTCTCCTATGCAAAATCAAGATCAAAAACCACATCTAGTATCGGGCCCCTGCGAAAGGGAGATGGAACTTTCACCGATGACAACAAAGAAATGAGTGAGCTACTGAGGACGCAGTACGACTCTGTTTTCAGCGAGCCATTAAACACACTAAAGATTGATAACCCAAATGAATTTTTCATGGATACGATACTAACATCAAATCATATATCAGACGTCACCCTATCCCCACTGGATTTTGAAGAAGCCATAAACAGTATGCCTATGCACTCTGCACCAGGCCCGGATTCTTGGAACTCCATATTCATAAAGAACTGTAAAAAACCACTATCGCAGGCCCTCCACATTCTGTGGAGACAAAGCCTAGATACTGGCGTTATTCCTGATATACTAAAAACAGCAGAGATAGCACCACTTCATAAAGGAGGAAATAAGGCAGAGGCAAAAAATTAAAGACCGATAGCGCTAACATCGCACATCATTACAATTTTTGAGAGAGTGCTAAGAAGTAAAATCACAAAATACATGGAATCACAGCAACTCCATAACCCCGGACAACATGGTTTCAGAACAGGGCGCTCTTGCCTGTCGCAGTTGCTGAACCACTATGATATGGCATTAGATGCTATGGAAGACAAACATAACGCGGATGTAATTTACACAGATTTCGCAAAAGCTTTTGATAAATGTGACCATGGTGTTATTGCACATAAAATGCGTTCAAAAGGAATTACCGGAAAAATAGGCAGATGGATCTACAATTTCCTGACCAACAGAACCCAATGTGTAATAGTCAACAAAATAAAATCCAGCCCATCAACCGTGAAGAGCTCAGTCCCCCAGGGTACTGTGCTTGCTCCAGTACTTTTTCTCATCCTCATTTCGGACATAGACAAGAACACAACCTATAGCACTGTATCATCCTTTGCAGATGACACTAGGATCTTCATGAGAGTAGGCAACATAGAGGACACGGCGAACCTCCAGTCAGATGTAGATCAGGTCTTTCTATGGGCTACAGAAAATAATATGGTGTTTAACGAAGATAAGTTCCAGCTCATGCGCTATGGAAAAAATGAAAATATAAAAACGGAAACCACGTACAAAACTCAGGCAAATCATAACATAGAACGAAAAGGCAATGTAAAGGATCTGAGTGTACTCATGTCGGAAGACCTTACCTTTAAAGAACACAATAAAGTAGCCGTCACAACTGCAAGAAAAATGACAGGTTGGATAACAAGAACTTTTCACACTAGAGATGCTATACCGATGATGATACTTTTCAAAACGCTTGTGCTCTCTAGAGTGGAGTACTGCTGCACAATGACAGCACCTTTCAAAGCTGGAGAAATTAATGACCTGGAGAGCGTGCAGAGATCCTTTACTGCTAGAATCCACTCAGTAAAACATCTAAACTATTGGGACCGACTAAAGAGCCTAAAACTGTACTTCCTTGAGCGCAGGCGGGAGAGGTACATAATAATTTACACGTGGAAAATATTAAAGGGGCTGGTCCCAAACCTGCACACAGAAATAACATCACATGAGACCAGAAGACATGGCAGGATGTGCAGAATACCCCCGTTGAAAAACAGAGGTGCAACTGGTACTCTGAGAGAGAACTCTATCAACATCAGAGGTCCGAGACTGTTCAACACGCTTCCACTACACCATAAGGGGCATAACTGGCCGACCCCTCACAGTGTTCAAGAGAGAACTGGATAAGCACCTCCAAAGGATACCTGATCAACCAGGCTGTGACTCGTACGTCAGGCTGCGAGCAGCCGCGTCTAACAGCCTGGTTGATCAGTCCGGCAACCAGGAGGCCTGGTCGACGACCGGGCCGCGGGGACGCTAAGCCCCGGAAGCACCTCAAGGTAACCTCAAGGTAACCACCTGTTTTGACAAGATACATATTGTAACTGTTCAGCATTGTTACATCAACAAGGTGGAAAAACATTTTCTTGGTCCACTTCACTGTTTTCCGTACACACTCCACTGCCCCCACCATCATATCACATTTATCCACCAAACGCATGTTGATGTTATAGTCCAAGACACAATCTGGCTTACAGATTATTTCTCTGGTGGTTCTGTTCACCTTGCCACTGTCCAGCATTGTTCCAGCATGAATGGTGGTCAACATGTTCACTTCACGCCTGTTTTTCCACCGCACTGAAAGTATTCCACCTGTTTTTCTGAGCTCGCAATCACCAACCTGCATAGCACCTGGAAACACTGGCATTTCCCTTCGTTTTGCCTTCACTGTGCCACACACACCAGTTCTATTATCAAGCAAGAACTTAGCAAGGGATTGGTATAATAGTTATCTGTGTATAAAATGTGGCCCTTGTTCAGATATGGTGCAAGCAGTGACTTCACAACACTACCTGAGAAGCCATGTTGGTCATTAGCAGGAATGTCTACATTTGTACCCGTATACATTATCATACGTAACACAATTCCTGTTTCACAGTCACAGAGTACAAAGAATTTCAATCCAAATCGGTGGCGTTTGGAGGGAATATACTGCTTGAAGGCAAGACGTCCTTTGAAAAGCACAAGGGATTCGTCAATCACAAGCTTCTGAGCTGGTACTGTACGTAGAAATCCCTGTACTTTCCGATAAGTTCATTCAGTACGTGCCTTACCTTCCAAAGCCTATCTTCATCCAGCCCGTCCTCCAAAAATGGGGTGGTAAATGTAAGAAGACAAAAAAGTGCAATTATGTACTATTCATAGCAGTTAGGAATTGTACTTATTTTCACTTAGTATTAAATCGTACTGTTAGATATATTGTGAATATTTGAGTTTACCTGAAAAACTGAATAGAAAACCACAACCTCACCTAACCGTCTTAGTTTTTGAAGATAATAATTGTATTGCTTCTTAATTACAATTAGTACTTAACCTATAGCTATATTGATATTACAGTTTTATAAAACTAATAAAACAAAACTAAAATATATCAATAAATTGTAAAGTAACTCAGGATATTTTAAAATTTTGCACAAAGTCTATATTGTTTAATTAACCTGAAAAAGAAATTCCTGATATTTAAAACTTGTGTATTGCAAATCGAAATTGAAAACGTCATCCTAAAATTCTGAGTGACTTAACAGAAAACGAGAAGAATTAAAGCGGGGGAGGGAGTTGGGTCAATGTAACAGCCCCATAAGTGCAATTATGCACTGCTTATTACAGTAAGAAAGTGTACTTATTACACTTGGTATTAAATCGTACTGTCAATTCGGAGGATGGGTTGCTTCATCATTCCTGTCTTCATCATTTGCAAAGTGAAGACAACTGAGGATTATCGCAAATCGGTCTCGAGACATATATTTGCCAAACATTGGTGTTGGAACAGTAGGGGGTCTTTGCTCCAATAATGATCGATTACGTGTTTGACACAATGTTTCATCAACATACACAGTGCCAAAAACACATACATTTCACCTACAGTCGTATCTTTCCATCGCTGCAAACGTGAAAAATCGGATAACTCCTCCTCATCAATGAGATCACTCGCATATTTGTTCGTCTCATGAACAAGATGTTCCATTAGCGGCTCATCAAAATATGCAGTAAAATAGTCCATTTCACACATATCTGCACCTTTATCAGGGAAAATGTCTGTAATTCCAACATCAGAATTATCAAAAACAGGAATTTGTGGAACAAAATCTGTCCCATCACGCCACACAAAAACACTGGGTGTCTTTCTAGAGCCAATAGCAGCACCACGGCGAGGAAACCGTGTACCAGGAGCTGAAGCAGGTCTAGGAACAGTAGGGGCGGGCAGGGATGGTGATGGAAAATTCCTCGATGTTGAGGGTCTTTGTTCATGTGGTGCCATGCGGTGCCGCATGGCTTGGCCAGATGCTGCTGACGCGACAAATTGTTGCTTGACAACACCACACACTCCTCCACTGGCACTAGCAAAACTATTTTCCGATTCTAAGTCACTAAAACCGGAAAATGATTCACCTTCTTCAGAATCGTCGAGCAAAACATCAATATCTTGCAAGGGAGCACATGAATTGTGTGGTCTTGCAGAAATTGGGGTGGAGTGAGGGCGAGGAGGCATGGGCGAGATGCTAGGCCTAGCCCTGGTGGAGCCAGCATGTTCACACTCGTTGTCGGTCGTATCCACCTCTGAGGGCTGTGTATAGTCATGATCAAAGTCTGAGTCGTCTATATCAGACTCATCACCATCCGGGAACAAATTACGAGTAATTTCGTCCTCGGTCAGAGATCGCGAGGAACGTCTCGCTGAGCGGGGTCGGTCGTCGGAACGTGATGCGCTCGCCATGGTGTCCGCCGGGTAACTGAGCTCTGTACACAAAGGGGACCCACGCTGGATTTTTTTCCCAGGCGGGGTTTGTTTATGTTCGGTCGAGGCTCGCCGATGACTACCCCTATCCCATGCGGGGCATTTAAATTATAGCGCTAGAGACGAAATCATATATAAATGATGTGCGCGGTTTCGGTTTTGTCACTGATATCATTTATATATGATATGCGCGGTTTGAGGGTTAAGGGCTCCAGCTACTGATTTTTCCTCAAGGTTGACTCCTGAAGCTTTTCCCAAAAGTGGGTATGGACAGCGGTGGTTTGAGATCGGGGTTTCCTTCCCCAAGCATCTGAAGCAGTTAACCCTGATGATGAGCATCACTAACCGAGGTAGAGACTCTAGGATTGGCCCCTCCTCATCCAGGGACTCCAGACCCTGAGACTGTCATGGTCGGGGATGGAGAAGAACCACCACTGCAAGGGAAAGGACGACCCCAACCTCCTGAAGCAGAGCTTGGGCCGCATGAGCCCCAGGAGATGGACATCCGAGCCCAACACCTACGGGATCAAGATCACAGCCTCCTTTCACCTGATCCCAAATTTCTTCATGGCTCAGTAGAAGGAAGAATAATAATTATTATTAAATTACATCATTTATTATTATAATTATTATAATAAAATTAAATAATAATAATTATTATTCTTCCTTCTGCTGGGCCATGAAGGAAGCCGTGCAGGTAGTTAGACCAAAATCGTATACAGTACAACCTCGATTCAATGTACCCCGATTCAACGAATCTCCGGCTAGTTCACACACTTTTCAGGCCGAATTTACTCACCCGGTTCGACGAACAATGGTTCGCCGAAGCGAGGGATGTTCGGATTTGCTTACGATGTCCAGACAGAGTCAACAGACTGATGGAAAACTTTCCCATTCTATCACAGATTACAATTAATAATTCTCTCATATGACAAGTTGGATCACACAAGTGGATCACACAAGTGGACCACATATGTGGACCACAAGTGGTCCACAAGCTTACGATTTTGGGACAGAGTTCACAGAGTGGTGGAAAACGTTCTCATTCTATCACAGATTACAATTAATAATTCCTTCATAAGAAGTTGGATCACACAAGTGAACCATATGAACCAAACACCAGCCAAAATGGTCCACACAAACACCAGCCAGTGATCCACACAAGTGAACAACTGAGTTTCCATGATTTTCGTTCACTGATTTGGGGCACACGTATCTTTGTACATTAATTAAAAGGCTGAAGCGTGATTACCTAGCTACATGTGGTAAAATCTCCTTATAGACATTTTCTGTGATGAAACAAAATGAGTGAGGGTGGACAGATAAAGAGAATACTGTAGTGTAAACCTCACTTTACAGTGAGGTTTCACTCACTTTCATCTGTGTGTCGTCATAGTTCAGTGACCCATGACTTTTGAAAGTTTCATATTAATAAATAATTTCTAAAACCAGTGTTTTAATAGCTTTTTATTATCCTAATTAAACTAAACTAAATAAAACCGAAAATATACTGTAATATGATAGACATCTGCTCTTTGAGAAATTACTGTATGTTATTGGAACAACTCTAGCGTGAGTGGACGGGTCTAATCCCTGTACACACACCATGCTTGTTTCATATCCCTCCCTCTCTCCATCCCTCCCTCCCTCCCTCTCTCCATCCCTCCCTCCCCATCCTTCCCTCCCCCTCTCTCTCCATCCCTCCCTCCCTCCCCCTCTCCATCTCTCCCTCCCCCTCTCTCTCCATCCTTTCCTCCCCCTCTCTCTCCATCCCTCCCTCCCTCCCCTCTCCATCCCTCTCTCCCCCTCTCTCTCCATCCCTCCCTCCCTCCCCTCTCCATCCCTCCTCCCCCTCTCTCATCCATCCCTCCCTCCCCCTCCTCTCTCCATCCCTCCCTCCCCCTCCCCCTCTCCATCCCTCCCTCCCCCTCTCCATCCTCCCTCCCCTCTCCATCCCTCCCTCCCCCTCCCCCTCTCCATCCCTCTCTCCCCCTCCCCCTCTCCATCCCTCCCTCCCCCTCCCCCTCTCCATCCCTCCCTCCCCCTCCCCCTCTCCCTCCCTCTCTCTCTCTCTCTCTCTCTCCCTCCCTCCCTCCCTCCCTCCCTCCCTCCCTCCCTCCCTCCCTCCCTCCCTCTCTCATTCCCTCCCTCTCTCCCTCTCTCCCTCCCTCTCTCCCTCCCTCCCTCTCTCCCTCCCTCCTATACCTCCCTCTCTCCATCCCTCCCTATCTCCAACCCTCCATCCCTCCCTATCTCCAACCCTCCCTCCCTCCCCCTCTCCATCCTTCCCTCCCTCCCTCCCCCTCTCCATCCCTTCCCCCCTCCCCCTCTCCATCCCTCCCTCCCTCCCTCCCTCCCTCCCTCCCTCCATCTCTCTCTCTCTCTCTCTCTCTCTCTCTCTCTCTCTCTCTCTCTCTCTCTCTCTCTCTCTCTCTCTCTCTCTCTCTCTCTCTCTCTCTCCCTCCCTCCCTCCCTCCATCCCCCCCCTCCCTCCCTCTCTCCCTCTCTCCATCCTTCCCTCCCTCTTTTCAGCCCTCCCTCCCTCTCTCCATCCCTCCCTCCCTCCCTCCCTCCCTCCCTCCCTCCCTCCCTCCCTCCATCCCTCTCTCCATCCCTCTCTCCATCCCTCCCTCCCTCCCACTCTCCATCCCTCCCTCCTTCCCTCCCTTCCTCCCTCTCCAGCCCTCCCTCGCTCTCTCCATCCCTCCCTCCCTCCCTCTCTCCATCCCTCCCTACCTCGCTCTCTCCATCCCTCCCTCTCCATCTCCCCTCCCTCTCTCCATCCTTCCCTCCCTCTTTCCAGCCCTCCCTCCCTCCCTCCCTCCTTCCCTCCCTTCCTCCCTCTCTCTCTATCCCTCCCTCCCTCGCTCTCTCTCCATCTCCCCTGCCTCCCTCTCTCCATCCCCCCTCTCTCTCTCCATCCCTCCCTCTCTCCATTCATCCTTCCCTCCCTCCCTCCCTCCCTCCCTCCATCCATCCCTCCCTCCCTCCCTCTCTCCATCCATCCCCTTTCTCCCTCCATCCATCCAGAATTGAAGAAACAAATCAAGTTAAAAAAAAGTTAACTGGGTCAGAGTTAGGGTTATCACCGAGTCGGTCCTTTCACCACCACCGACACACATCCCCCACCCCTAAAGCCCATACACACACACACACTCAAATCATCCATCCTTCCATCCCTCCCTCCATCCTTCTATCAATCCATCTTCATCCACTCCTTCCCCTGCCTCCCTGCCAAGCTCTGCCTGCCTCCCTCCGTGCCTCTCCCCACAAGCTCTGCCTGCCTGCCTCCCCTCCTGCCTACCTGCCTCCCAATCTCTGCCTTCCTCCCAAGCTCTGGCTGCCTGCCTCCCTCACTCCCTGCCTGCCTGCCTGCCTGCCTGCCTGCCTGCCTGCCTGCCTGCCTGCCTCCCTCCCTCCCTGCCTGCCTGCCTCCCTCCCTCCCTCTCTGCCTGCCTGCCTGCCTGCCTCCCTGCCTGCCCATCCACCCACCAGTCAGCCATCACTGACACAATGAGTGCATTTGGAGCCGACATGGTGCACGGATGTTCCTTGATTGTGCCGATATGTCCAACAAAGTCGCGGAATGAACACTCCAGCCTCTTGACAAATCAAAATATAGTGTTAAAATTAAAGTTGCAGTAATTTTAGTGTACAATAGTTTTCATAAACTTTATTGTAGTACTCAACATACAACAGAACTACTCAACACAGTGTTAACGGCATAATACACTACAGTATGTATTTACTGTACAGCATTCACAACTCCATGAGACTTCAAGATGGACTTAACTCCAACAATAAGGTAAATAACAAATGTAACAGTATTTGTTAGTAGAGTAATAATATATAGGTACAGTATATAATATGATAATGCATTTTTATTGTCTACAAGAAAAATAAAGACACTGATGCAAACGCCTCTTGAAGGTCACCTCTTGCAACGAATCCAACGCTCCAACGAACTGGGGTCGGTCCCATATAGTACGTTGAATCGAGGTTGTACTGTATATGCAATTAGCACCATTTAAGGGTTAATAAAGGCAAAAGAATTTTTTTTTTCAGAATACTTTGTAAACATAATGGGGTTGTCACATTCAACAAATGTGCAGTGTAGAGGGTTACTGTCTTTATCATCACTAGGGGTACGAAAAACTATAATTGTCCTACCATTATCAATGGGCTGCAGCAGTGTTTCTGGTTGTCTTTGTGGTCAAGTGGTGGGACTGCAAGTGATGTTACCTGTCAATTAAAATGATTGGAATTATACTTTTTTGCATATTGTACTTATTGAATAACATATTATGAATATTTGGGGTTCTCAAAATTAACCTAATATTATTTTTCATCTAATAGTAAATCATTCTAAGGCCAAAAATATTGCAAATGCAAATATCAAGCACAGTTGTGACTTTAGAATGAAACTTTTAAAATACTGAACAATTTGGAGGATGATGATCCGGACAATTTTTAAAAAAGTCAAAATGTAACACAAACATGGATCAACGGTTTCAAGCTTAACAAGCCACAATATAGAACTGAGAACAGATGCTTTTTCATCCACAGGGTTATAAACCCATGGAACTGGCTACAAGCTAAAGTCGTATTGCCAAAACTATTAAATTTAAAAATCCAACTCGAAAAGATCAAGGCAAATCAGGGGACCGATTTGCCACCAGCAAGACTAGCTGCTTGCTTCTTGTCCTCTCTGAGGCCACTAGTTGTTGTGGCCCCCTCAGGTAAATTCAGGTAAATATCAAAACACTTCCTTCAAAAATGCAGACAATAGAAAAATTACTTAAAATTAAATCTTTCACCAGATAGAGCACATTTGAGGAATCACAAACTTGAAAACTTTGTTGAAGACGACATTTTCCCTCTTATGAGCTTCTCATATCTAACAGATATAATGGGGCCTCGACTTACGATGCTAATCCGTTTCCAGAGATGGATCGTAAGTCGAAGCGATTTTTCCCATAAGAAATAAAGGGAATTGAATTTATCCGTTCCCCACCCTCCAAAATATTACCATACAAATACATTTTATACTGAATACAATGTTTTTTCTGACTACAATACAGTACCTAAGTTGATCTTACCTTTATGGAGGGCTCTTGATGGCATATGGAAGATGGTGATGAGGGGGGAGGAGGAGAGGTATTACTGTTTGGAAGGGGAGTCCCCTTCCATTATAACATCAGGCAGTAAGGACCATCCTGGTGTGCACTCCCTGGCAAGTTTTGCCTGCATACCACTAGGACATGGTTGTGGTTCAGCGCTTCTTTGTCTCGCTACAAATTTGTCAAGAGACATTTGTTTTTCCCTTCGTTTTAACATTTGTCTGTAATGATGTATCACAGTGTCATTGAATAGGTTAACCCTCAAACCACGCATATCATATATAAATGATATCAGTGACAAAACCGAAACCCCGCACATCATTTATATATGATTTCGTGTCTAGCGCTATAATTTAAACTCCCCGCCGGGGATAGGGGCAGCTATAGTACAGCCACGACTGATAGTTGCCAGATGCCACCTAGAAAAAAAATCCAGGCCAACATTCTTGGGTGTGAGAGCGTCAGTATTGAGCAAGCCACCATGGCTGGCGCACGCAGCACGAGCTCACAGCACCGCTGTTCAGCTTGTGACCACAGCATCGCCTACAAATACCATAATATATATGATACTGCTATTATTTAGCAGTGAGAGTATTACTGAAGCCCCCTGACTGTGATAAAACTGACCAGGATTCTGATAATAGCAGGATTGTGCTGATATTTAGCGCTGTGCTCCATGGAGGGAGGCGTAAGGCTGTGCGAGGGAGGGTTGTGGCGTCGTCTTCTGACTGTGTGTGGCCACCATTTATTGACTGCACTCACCATACCAGCTTAGTGGTTCAATATGGTGAACACAAATGTAGATACTTATATATAACGTGTGTATATAGGGTATAAACAGCAAGAGGAGTAGGTTGGGAGCCGCCATTTTGGTGAGGGCGGTGGCGTCGTCTGCACGACTTATCATGTTGTTTACTGGTGACCACAATAGTCTTTGGGCACCATACCAGCTTATTTGTTCAGGTATGGTGAATAAAACAGGTAGATACTTATATACAATATGTGTATATAGCGTAATAACACCACAAACAGTATTGTCGAAGGACAAATATTAGTGCGTCTGGCCTTGAGGGCGGCCGCCGATCAGCTGACTGTGTGAGTAGCTATGTCTTTGTGGCCTTTACTCACCATACAAGCTTAGATGTACAGTTATGGTGAACAAAACATGTAAATACGTATATATAACGTCTGTGTATAGTGAATAAATACAGAAAGAGTATTGTAGGAGGTGAATGAGGGTGAGTGAGGTGGTGTTGAGGGAGTGAGTGGCTCGCTGGTGTTTGGCGGTCACTCCTCGCTGCTTTTTGACTCACAAGACCAACTTAGTAGTTCGTTATGGTGTACAAAACATGCAAATACTTATATATAACCTGTGTATATAGTGTAACAACAGCAAAACTATTTGTTTATTGTTTTATGAACATAATAATTGAATCACTAATATGCACACCATAATTTTGAGTACAGCGATGGTTCACACATTTTATAATATAAATATACCACAATTCACTGTATGGAATAATATTACTGCAAAAAAACTAAGAAAAAATCAATCAGAGACATTGAAATAATTAGGTAATAATATATTTGTGGCAACTGCCGTCTGACAGCTCGGGCGGAGTAGACCTCATCTGGCGAAGGCTCTGCCAACGCCCCTTTTTTGCCACACTTCCCTACCCTATTGCGGCTAAAATATGCCACCTACGATTTTTTTGTTATTTTTTTCCGTGATCAGGGAACAAAAATGAACACTTCTATAAGACGAAAGAATTTTTTGGAATTTTTTTTTTGTTGCGCCTGTGGGTGTGAATTCCATTTGGGCCCCTAGCGGTTTGAGGGTTAAGGCAACGGCCTACTGCAGCTTGGTTTGGGCAAGTCGTTTCAACAAAGGGTTGCAATTCTTCCCATGCTGCACACATTTTCTTAATTGTTGAGGAAGAGACATTCTGTACTCTTGTTTCTGCTCTATGGTCATCCTTACATGGGTTTTCATATGTTGAGCCTTGCCACTGACTTTCCTGGGACTCATGGCATGATATATAATAATTACTTTAATGTTATATAATAATTACTTTAATGTTCAAAATGCAAAAAATCACCACAAACGTGGAATTTCTTATAGGCGCGATCGTCACTAAGCAGGCAGCTGTAGTAAACTGAGGCAGGTCGAACCGCATGACCAGGAACCACGCGCTCGGTCAACCCGAACGTGTACCAACAAATATCGGATGTCGAGTCAAATTTTTCTATCAAATTTACATCGTAACTCGAAATTATCGTAAGTAGGGGCAATCGTAAGTCGAGGTGCCACTGTATACACATGGGAGCTGTTTACAAGGGGGAACAAGCATTAAATGTTGGCAAGGATTCAAACATAAAGATTCAGTACAGTACAACCTCGAATCAACGTACCCCAATTCAACGGATCTCCGGCTAGTTCGCACACTTTTCAGGCCAGACTTACTCACCCGGTTCGACGAACAATGGTTCACCGAAGCGGGGGATGTTCGGATTTGCTTACAATGTTCAAACAGAGTTCACAGATTGGTGGAAAACTTTCCCATTCTATCACAGATTACAATTATTAATTCTCTCATATGACAAATTGGATCACACAAATGGGCCACACAAGTGCTCCACACAAGTGGTCCACAAGTGGTCCACAAGCTTACGATGTTCGAACAGTTCACAGAGTGGTGGAAAACTTTCCCATTCCATCAAAGGTTACAATTAATAATTATTTCATATGACAAAGTTGGATCACACAAGTGAACTACACAAGTGGACCACACATGTGGACTACACAAGTGGACCACACATGTGGACTATACAAGTGGACCACACATGTGGACCACAAGTGGTCCACAAGCTTACGATTTTGGGACAGAGTTCACAGAGTAGTGGAAAACTTTCTCATTCTATCACAGGTTACAATTAATAATTCCCTCATAAGACAAGTTGGATCACACAAGTGGACCACACAACAAGTGAACCATATGAACCAAACACCAGCCAGAATGGTCCACACAACGAGTAAAGCATATTCGCCAAACACCAGCCAGAGTGGTCCACACAAGTGAACGACTGAGTTTCCATGATTTTCGTTCACTGATTTGTGGCACACATCTTTGTACATTAATTTAAAGGCTGAAGTGTGATTACTTACATACATGTGGTAAAATCTCCTTATAGACGTTTTCTGTGATGAAACAAGATGAGTGAGGGTGGACAGATAAGAGAATACTGTACTGTAAACCTCACTTTACATTGAGGTTTCACTCACTTTTGTCTGTGTCATCATAGTTCAGTGACCCATGACTTTTGATAGTTTCATATTAATAAATATTTTCTAAAACCAGTGTTTTAATAGCTTTTTATTATCCTAATTAAACTAAACTAAATAAAATCAAAAAAATATACTGTAATATGATAGACATCTGCTATTTGAGAAATTACTGTATGTTACTGGAACAACTTCAGCATGAGTGGACGGGTCTAATCCTTGCACATACAACACCATGCGTGTTTTGTTCGATTTCGTCGCCACAGTTCAGTGACTATGGCCTCGAAATAATAAAATTAATAAATCAGTTCTAAAATAAGTTTTTTATATCTCTTATTATCCTCCCTTTCTTATTATCCCTCCCTCCCTCCCTCTCTCCATCCCTCCCTCCCTTTCTCCTTGCCTCTCTCCATCCATCCCTCCCTCCCTCCTTCTCTCCATCTCTCCCTCCTTCTCTCCATCCCTCCCTCCCTCTCCACCTGCCTCTCTCCATCCATCCCTCCCTCCCTCCCTCTCTCCCTCCCTCTCCCCATCCCTCCCTCCCTCTCCCCATCCCTCCCTCCCTCACTCCCTCTCTCCATCCCTCCCTCCCTCCCTCCCTCTCTCCATCCCTCCCTCCCTCCCTCCCTCTCTCCATCTCTCCCTCTCTCCATCCCTCCCTCTCTCCATCCCTCCCTCTCTCCATCCCTCCCTCTCTCCATCCCTCCCTCCCTCTCTCCATCCCTCTCCCCTCTCCCCCTCCCTCCCTCTCTCCAGCTCTCCCTCTTTTCCTTACTCCCTCCCTCTCTCCAGCCCTCCCTCCCGCTCTCCGTCCCTCCCTCACTCTCTCCATCCATCCGTCCCTCCCTCCCTCCCTCCCTCTCTCCATCCATCCATCCCTCCCTCCCTCTCCATCCCTCCCTCCCTCCCTCTCCACCATCCCTCCCTCCCTCCCATCCCCTTTCTCCCTCCATCCATCCAGAATTTAAGAAACAAATCAAGTTAAAAAAAAAGTTAACTGGGTCAATGAGTTAGGCTTATCAGCGAGTCGGTCCTTTCACCGCCACCGACACACCTCCCCCACCCACCCTTACAGAACATATATACACACACACTGCTCAACTCAACACCCATACCTCCATTGCTCCCTCCCTCCCTCAAATCATCCATCCTTCCATCCCTCCCTCCATCCTTCTATCAATCCTTCCATCAATCCTTCCATCAATCCATCCGTCAGTCCATCTCCATCCTCTCCTTCCCTGGCTCCCTCTCAGCCTCTGCCTGCTTGCCTCCCTCCCTGGCTCTCTCCCAGCATCTGTCTGCCTGCCTCCCTCCCAGCCTCTGCCTGCCTCCCTTCCAGCCTCTGCCTGCCTGACTTCCTCCCTGGCTCCCTCCCAGCCTCCCTCCCTGGCTCCCTCCTAGCCTCTGCCTGCCTGCCTGCCTCCCTCCCAAGCCCTGCCTCCCTCCAAAGCTCTGCCTGCCTGCCTCCCTCCGTGCCTGCCTCCCTCCCAGCCTCTCCCTGCCTGCCTCCCTTCCAGCCTCCCTCCCAAGCTCTGCCTGCCTGCCTCCCTCCCTCCCAAGCATTGCCTGCCTCCCTACCCCTCCCTCCCTCCCAAGTTCTGCCTGCCTGCCTGCCTCCCTCCCTTCCAAGCTCTGCCTGCCTGCCTCCCTCCCTTCCTCTTCCTGCCTGCCTCCCTCCCTCCCTCCCTGCCTCTTCCTGCCTGCCTCCCTCCCTCCCTGCCTCTTCCTGCCTGCCCATCCACCCACCAGTCAGCCATCACTGACACAATAAGTGCATTTGGAGCCAACATGGTGCACGGATGTTCCTTGATTGTGAAGATATGTTCAACAAAGTCACGGAATGAACACTCCAGCCTCTTGACAAATCAAAACATAATGATAAAATTAAAGTTGCCGTAATTTTAGTGTACAATAGTTTTCATAAACTTTATTGTAGTACTCAACATACAGCAGAACTACTCAACACAGAGTTAACAGCATAATACACTACAGTATGTATTTACTGTATAGCATTCACAACCCCATGAGACTTCAAGATGGACATAACTCCAACAATACGGTAAATAACAAATGTAACACAGAATTTGTTAGTAGAGTAATAATATATAGGTTCAGTATATAATATGATAATGCCTTTTTATTGACTACAAGAAAAAAAAGACACTGACACAAACGCCCCCTGAAGGTCACCTCTTGCAACGAATCCAACGCTCCAACGAACTGGGGTTGGAGCCAGCCAGCCACTGGCTGCCACTCCCTCCCTCCCTCACCTCACCTGACATGCCACCATTCTCCACCCACCATACTGTTTTTGCTTTTATATACAGACGTTATATATAAGTATTTACATGTTTTGTTCACCATAACTGTACATCTAAGCTTGTATGGTGAGTAAAGGCACAAAGACATAGGACCTCACACAGCCAGCTGATGGCTGCCGCCCTCAAGGCCAGACGCTCTATTATTTCTCCTCCAACAATACTGTTTGTGGTGTTATTACGCTATATACACACATTATATATAAATATCTACCTGTTTTATTCACCATACTTGTACAATTAAACTGTTATGGTGCCCAAAGACCATCGTGGTCACCAGTAAACAATATGATAAATCGTGCAGACGATGCCACCGCCCTCACCAAAATGGCGGCTCCCAACCAACTCCTCTTGCGGTTTATACCCTCTATACACACGTTATATATAAGTATCTACATTTGTGTTCACCATAGCAAACCACTAAGCTGGTATGGTGAGTGCAGTCAGTAAAAGGTGGCCACACACAGTCAGAAGACAATGCCACCACCCTCCCTCCCACAGCATTACTCCTCCCTCCATGGAGCACAGCGCTAAATATCACCACAATCCTGCTACTATCAGAACCCTGGTCAGTTTTACCACAGTCAGTGGTCTTCTGTAATAATATCATCGCTACATAATAGCATGAACAAGTATATTATGGCATTTTTAGGCGATGCTGTGGTCACAAGCTGAACAGCAGTGCTGTGAGCTCATGCTGCATGCGTCAGGTTTAATTGGTAGCTCACTCAATACTGAGGCCCCTAACACCCGGGAATTTGGCCCACGATTTTTAAAAAAAATGGCGTCTGTTTACAAGAGCCCTGATGAAGGTGTGGTGAACCCCGTGTATCCGCGGGCCATTTAAATCTTGTGTAGTACTCCAAAGCATCACATGATGCAATGCGCAATTTACTGCAAGTCGGTCAAAGCATCATATGATGCGATGCGCAATTTAAGGGTTAAGGATACTTCAATCGCCATCAACGTTGCACTTGCCATCAATGACGACAATGCTGCCCTTACCATTAAAGACGACAATACTACACTCGCCATCAAAAATGATAATGCTATACTCTCCATCAAAGACGACGATTCTTCACTTGCCATCAAAGATGACGATACTACACTCTTCCTCAAAGACGATAATGCTACACTCTCCATCATAGACAACAATGCTGCACTTGCCATCAAAGACGACTGCTACACTCGCCACCAAAGACAAATATAACTCAACTACATTGAATTGTTTGATTGGTCATCTTGTTTTAAATGCAAAACTAAAATTTAATAAAGAGTACATGGCTTATGTTTAAATAGAACTCTAATCTATATAAATAAAAATAAAAATGTTCGTTTGTGCATGACCGCTAATCTCCGAAAGTTCTTTACCGATTGCCTTTAAATTTTCACACAACGTTCCATTCGCATCCGAGCAGGTTTTTATATACATACTATATAGATGTCACGTCTGTGACGGTAAAAAATAACTTGCTTTTTCTGAAAAACTGTGTTTTTCATGTGTTTTTCACGTGAGGGAAATCTTCGAAACCTCTTTACCGATTGCTTTGAAATTTTGACACAACGTTGCATTTGAATAGGCGCCTTTTTATATCTACTATATACATGCCTCATCTGTGACAGGAAAAAACATGCTTTTTTGAAAAACAGCACCATCTGTTGGATATAAGAGCAACATACAATGTAATCTCCGAACGTTCTTCACCGATAGCTTTGAAATTTTGACACAACGTTGCATTCGAATAGGCGCGTCTTTTTATATACCTACTATATACATGCTACCCCTGTGACAGGTAAAAACATGCATTTTTGAAAAGCAGGCCATCTGTTGCACATAAGAGCAAACGCTATACTAAATATGTCACGAATCCCATTTCAATGTTTCCGATTGCATTGATAAATTTGATTTTATAGATTTTGATTTATTTTATTTTCTATTGAATTATTTTGTGTGACAGTGTGTTGGAGTTGAGCTGTGTTGTTCACCATACCGTTCATTTTGTAAGTATAGATGCCACATCTGTGACAGGTAAAACTATACTTTTTCTTGATAAACAATGCCATCTGTTGCATGTAAGAGCAACACACATGCTATACTAAATATGTTACAATTTCATTTCAATGTTTCTGAATGCATTGATAAATTGAATTTTCATAGATTTTTATTTACAGTGGCACCTCGACTTACGATTGCCTCTACTTACGATAATTTCGAGTTACGATGTAAATTTCATTGAAAAATGCGACTCGACATCCAATGGTGTCGTCGACTTCCGATGTTTGTTGGTACACGTTCGGGTCGACAGAGCGCGTGGTTCCCGGTCATGAGGTCCAACCTGCCTCAGTTCACTAGAGCTGCCCGCTTTGTGACGATCGCGCCTTTAAGAAATTCCGCGTTTGTGGTGATTTTTTGCATTTTGAACATTACATTAAAGTAATTGTTATATATCACACCATGAGTCCCAGGAAAGTCGGTGGTAAGGCTCAACATATGAGATCCCATGTAAGATTGACCATAGAGCAGAAATAAGAAATCATTCGTAAATATGAAGATGGTATGTGGGTTGTTGAACTCTGCCTAGGCAGTACAACAAATCTCAGTCAACAATATCCACCATACTGGCTAAGAAAAAGGACAATATAGGTGCTAAAGTGGCAAAAGGTGTATCAATAATCACGAAACATAGAACACAAACACTTGAAGATGTTGAACAGTTATTATTAATTTGGATACACAACAAGGAGTTAGCGGGTGATAGCGTTTCGAAGGCCATCATTTGTGAAAAGGCAAGAAAATTGCATGAAGTCCTTTTAAAGAAAACCCTTGGAACGAGTAATGAAGAAGTGAGAGTGTTTAACCCTTAAATTGCGCATCGCATCATATGATGCTGTGGAGTACTACGCAAGATTTAAACAGCCACGGATACACGGGGTTCACCACACCTTTATCAGGGCTCTTGTAAACAGATGCCATTTAAAAAAAAAATTGTGGGCCAAATTCCCGGGTGTTAGGGGCTTAAGTATTGAGTGAGCTACCCAGCCTGACGCACGCAGCATGAGCTCACAGCACTGCTGTTCAGCTTGTGACCACAGCATCGCCTAAAAATGCCATAATACACTTGTTCATGCTATTATGTAGCGATGATATTATTACAGAAGACCCCTGACTGTGATAAAACTGACCAGGGTTCTGATAATTGCAGGATTGTGGTGATATTTAGCGCTGTGTTCCATGTTGGGAGGAGTAATGCTGTGGGAGGGGAGGGTAGTGGCGTTGTCTTCTGACTGTGTGTGGCCACCTTTTATTGACTCCACTCACCACACCAGCTTAGTGGTTCGCTATGGTGAACACAAATGTAAACACTTATATATAACATATGTTGTGTATAGTGGGTATAAACAGCAAGAGGAGTAGGTTGGGAACCACCATTTTGGTGAAGGCAGTGGCATCGTCTGCACAACTTATGTTGTTTACTGGTGACCACGATGGTCTTTGGGCACCATACCAGTTTACTTGTACAAGTTTGGTGAATAAAACAGGTAGATGTTTATATATAATGTGTATATAGCGTAATAACACCACAAACAGTATTGTTGGAGGAGAAATATTAGTGCATCTGGCCTTGAGGGCGGCAGCCACCAGCTGACTGTGTGAGGTCCTATGTCTTTGAGCCTTTACTCACCATACAAGCTTAGATGTACAGTTATGGCGAACAAAACATGTAAATACTTATATATAACGTCTGTATATAAAAGCAAAAACAGTATGGTGGGAGGAGAATGGTGGCAAGTCAGGTGAGGTGAGAGAGAGAGTGGCAGCCAGTGGCGGGCTGCCACTGGCTGCCACTGCCACTCAGCATACCAACTTAGTGGTTCGTTATGGTGAACACGACTGTAGATACTTATATATAGCATCTGTATATAGTGAATAAAAGCAATAACAGTATTGTGGGAGGAGAATGTGGGCGAGTCAGGTGACTTGAGGGAGGGAGGACGTAGCAGCCAGTGGCGGGCTGCCACTGGCACTGCTACTATGCCAACTTAGTGGTTCGTTATGGTGAACACGAATGTAGATACTTATATATAATGTCTGTATATAGTGAATAAAAGCAAAAACAGTATGGTGGGAGGAAAATGTGGGCGAGTGAGGTGGTGAGGGAGGGAGTGAGTGGCTGGCTGGAATGTGGCGGTCACTTCTCGTTACTTTTTGACTCATAATACCAACTTAGTGGTTTGTTACGGTGAACAAAACATGCAGATACTTATACTGTATATAACCTGTGTATATAGTGTAATAACCGACAAAGTATTTGTTCACTGTTTGATGAACATAATTGAATCAACAATATGCACACCATATTTTTGAGTACCGCGATGATTCACACATTTTATTATATAAATATATCACACTACACACTATTGAATAATAATACAGCAAAAATACTACGAAAAATTAGAGACATTGAAATAATTAGGTAATTATCTCTTTGTGGCAACTCCGGCCTGACAGCTGGCGAGCAACAGACCGCCTGGGACGCACACTGAGTCAGCACCTGTTTTTTGCCAGACTTCCCCGCCCTATAGCGGGCAATATATGCCACTTACGATTTTTTTATTATTTTTCCCATGATCAGTGAACACAAATTAACAGGTTAGGAAGAAAAAAGTTTTTTTTTTTTTTTATGCGCCTGTGGGTGTCAAATTGTATATAGTCATGCGCCTTTTAAGGGTTAAGGCGAGCAGGGGATGGTTTGAGAAATTTAGAAAAAGAAGTGGAATTCATAGTGTTGTGAGGCATGGGGAGGCTGCCAGCTCAGACAAACCAGTGGCTGAAAGATTCATTGGCAAATTTAAAGATTTTGTGCAGAGTGAGGCATATCTACCACAACAAGTGTTTAATTGTGACGAGACAGGGCTATTCTGGAAAATATTGCCAAAGAAAACATACATTACCAAGGAGGAGAAGTCATTGCCTGGACACAAGCCTATGAAAGATCGGTTTACTCTTGTGTTGTGTGGTAATGCGAGTGGAGATTTGACAGCTGAGGAAATTTCTTCAGGGGAGGATGTGCCAGTACAGAATGTATCTTCTTCAACAATTAAGAAAATGTGTGCAGCATGGGAAG
The DNA here is from genome assembly GCF_040958095.1 of Procambarus clarkii. NCBI lineage: Eukaryota > Metazoa > Arthropoda > Malacostraca > Decapoda > Cambaridae > Procambarus > Procambarus clarkii. The sequence continues at coordinate 33,286,212 of NC_091166.1, forward strand.
AATTGCAAACCCTTTGCTGAAACGACTCACCCAAATCAAGCTGCAGTAAGTTGTTGCCTTAACCTATTCAATGACACTGTGATGCATCATTACAGACAAATGTTAAAACGAAGGGAAAAACAATTGTCTCTTGACAAATTTGTAGTGAGACAAACAAGCACTGAACCACAACCAGGTCCTAGTGGTATTCAGGCAAAACTTAGGAGAGAGAGTACCCCAGAGAAAACATCACTGCCTGATGTGATAATGGAAGGGGACTCCCCTACCAAACAGTAACAACTCTTCTCCTCCCCCCTCATCATCATCTTCCATATGCCATCAAGAGCCCTCCATAAAGTTAAGATAAACTTAGGTACTGTATTGTAGTTAGAAAAAACATTGTATTCAGTATAAAATGTATTTGTATGTTAATATTTGGAAGGAGGGGAACAGATTAATTCAATTCTCTTTATTTCTTACGGGAAAAATCGCTTTGACTTACGATCCGTCTTTGGGAACGGATTAGCATCGTAAGTCGAGGCCCCATTGATTTTCATTTTGATTTAATTATTTTGTGTGAACTGCGTTGGAATTGAGCTGTGTTGTTTACCATACCGTTCATTTCGTTAGTATAGTTTATTTTTTTATTTTTTCATATTCTCATTTCATTTTTTAACTGTTTTTCTTATATTTCAGTGATGGGAACATCAGACCATATGGGAAGGCATCGGATGAGGGAGTGGGGGAATGGTGGGGATGATGAGGGGATGGAAGTGAGAGATGGTGGGGAGGACGAGGGGACAAGGGAAGGGATAATGGTGGGGATGGACGAGGGGACAGGGGAGTTTGGGATGGTGGGGACGAGGGGATGGAGAATGGTGTTGAGGACAAAGGGACAGGGGAGTGGGGCATGGTGGGAAGGAGAGGGGATGGTGGAGTGGGGAATGGTGGGGAGGACGAGGGGACAGTGGAGTGGGGAATGGTTGGGAGGCCGAGGAGATGGGTGAGGGGGAAATGGTGGGGAGGACTGGGGGACAGGGAAGGTTGCTGTGGCTCAGCAACGCACATGCATTGCTGTGGCATAGCATCGTGTGGCCGGGTACTGCTAGTAATTAATTTGGATGAGAATTGTATGAGAAGCAGAGTGACTTAATATGGCATATTACACAACACTTGTCAGGAAAGATGCAACTCATGGCAAAAATGGGAGACACTGTAACCACGCGATTATCCGGGATTTGAACATCCGGAAAACGCCCTTATACGGCCAAAATCGTGACCGGATAAAGTTCTCAATATCCGGCTAAAATGGCCAGAGGAGCCGAATAAAAAGCTGATTTAGCTGGATAAAAAATCGGAGCCGGTTTATTTGCTGCCGATGTTATACTATCCGGACAGTCAGCTGGATAATCATGGAATTGTCCGGATATGAAAGCCATGAGGCGGACCGTACCGTATTAATCCCATCTGTCTGTGGCTCGAAGCGCATGGTGTAAGAGGGGGTGGGGTGGGTGGGTGGTGTCAGGAGAGAGGGGAGTGTTGGGAGGGACCACCTGGGGGGATAAGGAGGAATGGGGAGTGGCCTATACACTACAGTACAGGAATTACCATCGATTTCAGAACAATTCATCATAGCCAAAATCAAAAGAAATACTGTACTAGTAATTATGTAATAAAAAATACCATACAAGTTTCCTAAAAACAATTTGTACAGGCTGAAGTTTCCTTCAAAAATATTTTTTTTTCTGCTGGCGGCCTATGTAACGGGCTTCCTTGCCCCGACTGGACCCGTCCAGGCCTGGTCAACCCATGTGCTCTCTACCCTCGTGTTACACCACAGTGCCGCACCATTAGTGAAATATTTTTTTAAATAACTTTGTTATTTTCATAGTAACTTTGAACATTTTTGGCCAAGACTATGTCTGGTAGCAGCATGAATCGTTCTGGAGGTATTAAGAGGAAGAAGGTTGTCCTAACAATTAAAGACAAGCTACGTGTTATACAACTTTGTGAAAATGGCAGGTCGACCTCAAGTGTTGCCATAGAATTTAATATAGGCGCTAGTACTGTTTCTGATATAAGGAAACAAAGAGAAAATTATGAAATTCATTTCAACTTGTGAAAGTGAAGGTGCAAGCACTAGCAGAGGGTGTGGTAGAAAGACTATGAAAACTTCGACGCATGTACAGTTGGATGAGGCCGTGTACAAGTGGTTTTCTCATCACTGCACAGCTGGCGTGACCATTCGCAGCCCAGAAATACAAAATGCTGCAAGCCTTGGAATAAAGGATTTCAAAGCGAGTGAAGGGTGGTTGCAAGGTTCAAGGGTAGGCACAATATTGCGAAGAAAAGTGTCGGTGAAAAATTGAGTGCAGATGAAAGCAGTGTAGAACCATTTAAAGAGAAATTAAGAGCATACATTTTGGCAAATAATTTATATTCTTATCAAATTTATAATGCTGATGAAACTGGGTTGTATTGGAGGAGTTTACCAGAAAAAACTCTAGCAATGAGGAGTGAGGGTTGTGTGCCAGGCCATAAGGTCAACAAGGACAGGCTCTCAGCCATGATGTGTGCGAATGCCGATGGCACAGACAGAATCACGTGTGCAATTGTTGGCAAATCTAAGAAACCAAGAGCCTTGCAACATTGCATGGACAGACTGCCAGTCAAATATTATAACTCACAAAATGCACGGTTTACACAGGAGATAAGGCCAAGCGAAGTTCGGGCTTTGCTGCTGCTTGATAATGCGCCTGCCCACCCCAAAATTGACACATTAACCTCACAGGATGGCAAGATAATGTGTATGGCACTTCATCCTAACACAACCTCTCTCATTCAGCCTATGGATCAGGGAGTTATCTGTGCCACGAAGAGGTTGTACACCAAAGAGATGCTAAATGAAGTTTTGATGATTTTGCCTCTTCCGGCTGATATTGAACTCGGTGTGGATAACAGGGCTAAAAAAAAACTTCATTATTAGAAGAACTATACAATCAAGGAAGCCATCTATAACTGGGCCAAGGTGTGGAGTGAATTAAAGGAATCGACTCTGAAAAATTCCTGGAAAAAACTCCTCACGTCTACGGTCAGAAATGAGGAGGATGCAGAAATGGATTTTGAAGGATTTACAGATGAAATCCATGGAATGTTTAGAAATGCCGGTGAAAACTTAGAAAGACAGGATGTGGTTGACTGGCTTGAAAAAGATGCCAATGACCCAGGATATGGTGTGATGAGTGAAGACGAGATTCTCCAGTCTATTACTGGTGAGGTCGACCTAGAGATGGAGGATGAAGAAGGCAGTGAAGAACCAACACCAATGACCACAAAATAGTGTACTCATGACCTTTGTTGACAGATTAATAAATTTTTCATCCAATTGCTCATCCAGAGGTTGGAAACATGTATCCATACCTGAGGCAAACAAAAGAGCTGATCATACAACTGGCCAGTGAACACAGAAGGCAAGCAACACTTGATTCTTATATGATACGAAAATTAAACCAAGCGCCTTCAACAAGTGAGGCAGCACACGCAACCCAAGCGCCTTCAACAAGTGAGGCAGCACACGCAACCCAAGCGCCTTCAACAAGTGAGGCGGCACACACAACCCAAGCGCCTTCAACAAGTGAGGCGTCACAGGCAAGCCAAATGCCTTCAACCAGCAAGGCTTCCGCAGCCGACAGTGAAAACTAACTTTGCCTAATGAACTGTTCAGTAACTTTAACCACCTTGCTGCACGGAGTTTATCGAGAAATTCCCCCCGGTGCGCATGAAATGAAGTGTTCCCCAAAAATTATTTTTTCTTCGTAAAATGATAAATTCCCTTCCCTGAACATGTATATGTAAAAATAAATACCAAATTCCACTTACTTTGGATGTAGGGACGTGGACAAAGTGCGCTGTGACATCATCAGGGCCTGGTCGCCTGTGCGTGACTCGCCCAGACACGGTCGCGCAGGCCATTCAAGCACCGGGTGTTGCCACAAATATATTTTCAATTATTTGTTTTCTGTATTTCCAATGCGATTTTATTTGTTTTTTTTATAGTACAGTATATGATGCATATTTGTGTTCTTTACAATATGTATACAGTAGAACGTTCATAATGTTCCATGAACTGTGATACATGTGTCAGTAATGTGTCCACAATAAATGTTTATTGTCGCAATACTGTAACCCCGCGATTATCAGGGATTCGAACATCCCGAAAACGCATTTATACGGCCAAAATCGTGATGGGATAAAGTTATCACAACATCCGGCCAAAATGGCCACAGGAACCGGATAAAAGCTGGTTTGGCCAGATGAAAATTCGGCCATACAGTATTAATCCCGTCTGTGGCTCTAGACGCATGGTGGAGGAGGGGGTGGGGTGGGGTGGGTGGGCGGTGTCTGGAGGGTGGGAGGGGAGTGTCGGGTGGGACCACCTGGGTACAGGATTTACCATTAATTTTAGAACAATTAATCATAGCCAAAAGCAAATGAATAAGTACTAGTAATTATGTAATAACAAATAAATAAGTTTCCTAAAAGCAATGTGCACAGGCTGAAATTTCCTTCAAAAATATTGTGAGTTTTTTTCCTCCTGGCAGCCTTCGTAACGTACTTTGTAACTGCCCCAATTGGACCTGTCCAACACTGGTCAACCAATATGCATCCGTCCTTCGTGTTATACACAGTGCTGCGCCATTAGTGAAATGTTTTTTTAAATAACTTTTTTATTTTCATAGTAACTTTGAACATTTTTGGCCAAGACTATGTCTGGCAGCAGCATCAATCGTTCTGGAGGTGTTAAGAGGAAGAAGGTTGTCCTAGCAATTAAAGGCAAGTTACGTGTTGTTCAACCAGTGAGATGTCACAAGCAGTCAAATGCCTTCAACAAGTGAGGTGCCACAGGCAAGCCAAGCGCCTTCAACAAGTGAGGCGGAAGCAAGCGCCTTCAACAAGTGAGGCGGAAGCAAGCGCCTTCAACAAGTGAGGCGTCACAGGCAAGCCAAATGCCTTCAACAAGCGAGGCTTCACAGGCAAGCCAAGCGCCTTCAACAAGTGAGGCACCACTGGCAAGCCAAGCGCCCTCAACAAGTGAGGCGCAAGCAAGCGCCTTCAACAAGTGAGGTGCCACTGGCAAGCCAAGCGCCCTCAACAAGTGAGGCGCAAGCAAGCGCCTTCAGAAAGTGAGGGGTCACAGGCAAGCCAAATGCCTTCAACAAGTGAGGCGTCACAGGCAAGCCAAGCGCCTTCAACAAGTGAGCCGTCACAGGCAAGCCAAGCGCCTTCAACAAGTGAGGCGTCACAGGCAAGCCAAGCGCCTTCAACAAGTGAGGCATCACAGGCAAGCGCCTTCAACAAGTGAGGTGCATGCAAGCGCCTTCAACAAGTGAGGCGCATGCAAGCGCCTTCAAATGAGGCCTCACAGGCAACCCAAATGCCTTCAACCAGTGAGGCTTCAGCAGCTGGCAGTCAAAACTAACTTTGCTTAATGAACTGTACAGTAATTTTAAGTGTTAATTTCAGTGTTGTGTTAGTATAAGTTACGTAAACTGTTAAGAATTCTTAACTTCAAGATGTGTGGCATCAATCAAGAAGACGAATACCAACAAAGTAAGTTGAGGTTTCTAGTTGAATATTTAATAATTATATGTCGCAAGGCAATTCAAATTATGTTGTTTGTAGTATAAAAATAGTTGGAAATGGTCACTTTTGGACTCATAGATGAAAAAGTACCATTATCCGAAAAATGTGATAATCCGGCTGGGGGTCCTTCCCATATAGTCCGGATGATCAAGTGGAGACAGTATTACAGTGGAACCTCGATTAACGAGTTTTGCCAGTAACGAGCAAGATACTCGCAGCAAATTTGTCTCTACTGACGAGCTCACCTCTATTAACGAGCAAAACCACATGGTGCTTCCTAGCATCTCGCGGGTTCTCGCAAATTCTCGGACGCCTCCGACGCCAGTGTTGTTGTTGTATCGCACACGACAAGCATCCCTCTGGATTTATTTGAGCTTTTCTTTGGGTTTTTAGTGGTTTTGCGACTACAATTTGTAACACACGATGTCTCCAAAGAAGCTGCTTGCTAAAGATAGTGTTATCAAGAGGAAGAAAGACACAATTACTGTGGATTTGAAGAAGGAAATTATAGCAAAGCATGAGTGTGGTGTCTGTGTGACTGATCTCACAAGGGAGTATGGCAGGTCTCATCAACAATTTACACCATTAGTAAGGGAATGAGGAAGTAAGGGAGGATGCTGCCTCTTCCACTGAGATCAGGGAAGTGTTTGGAATGTTTGAAAAGGTGAACGCATTCTTGGAAAAGCTGCCCTGATAAAGCAGTGACAACCCGGTGTGTGAAAATGTTTAATTAATTTATCACTTTGTGATAACACTTTATGAAAGTGTTATCACTTTCGCAGGTATATGTTGCTTGAACGTGACACACTTTTTTCTCTTGAATGCACCCAAACACCGCGCTCAAGCGTCATTTGAGCAAATATTTCTATAAAATCCAATTCTTATCCGATCGTCTTGGGGATTGTATACATGTTTGCCATGAAATTTCTGTTTTCTTTAATAACCACATTGCCTATTTGAGAAAACGGCATTGTATTGTATCTTTGTGGTAAGACTATTATATTGTTGACACAACGAGTGTAATCGACGTAGTTTTTTATTTGGTGCTGGTCTAACGCATCCTTGTGTGATATTTGAAATGAAATTTGGGTGAAATTCCCAAGAAGAGAGAGTCCGCCTGACTCAGAGGTGGATTCTCCTTCCACACCATAACCCCCTCTCCTCCTTCCCACCTCCCCATCGTCTCCCTCCAGCCAGCAACTACTCTTCATAAGGTAAAGTAAATATTAAAAAACTACAACAAAACATTTATATTTACATGTGCAGTATTATATTTACATAAAAAAAAAAGTCATACAAGTATGGATGTTTTTGGGAGTGGAATGGATTAAATTTATTTCCTTTATTTTAAATGGGGAAATTTGTTTCTTAAGATGAGTTTTCCAGGTAACGAGCTCGGTGCCAGAACGGATTAAACGCGTTAATAGAGGTTCCACTGTACTTGTTAAAAATTCACTAAAATTACAATACGTACAGTTTCACACACTATTTACACAGTAACACACTGTATTACACACTTAGTATTTCGGAAGTGAGTAATAATCAAAGAAGTAGCCCATGGTACACAGCGCGACTTCGCTCTCAGTGCACCAGGTAAAGATAAATTTTCACTTCCTGTTTCTTCATTCCGTGTGCTTGCAAATAACGCACTCACGTACACCCTTGGCTTTAGTACTTGTAGGTTGTATGTAACCAAGCTTGTAAAGCATAAGGTAGTATTGAAAAGATTATAGGAAAAGATAAATTTGTAAGGTAGTCTTGAAAAGATCGCTTTGTATGGTCCCAAACAGGAAGGGATTCAGCTTACCTCAAGAGTGTCCGTCAGTCAGGAAGAGATTCAGCTAGCGTCAAGAGTGTCCGTCAGTTGGGAAGAGATTCAGGCATTCTTGAAAATATCTATGGAAAACACCACCATGGAAGCCGCTAACACTGTTCATCTATGCTATTTGTATCAGATGCATCATCCCTGAATGCAGAAAGCAATTCATCTAAGTATCATCTAAATAAATAGCATAGGATTGCAAGGGTGACGCTCAGAGCTACAACTGGATACGCTCGCTGTATCGTCCTCATAGGTGCTGTATCACTTGCATCCGACCTTTGTGATAGGTCCTTATTGCGCCTAGCTTCCCCAATATTATGACCCTTATGTTTTTCAAACAATAAGGTTTGAATTTCACCGACAGAGCATTATCTTCAACACCGCGTCGGACAGGTGTTTGGGAGCCAGAGGCGCGTGTGCCACCCATGGTTGCTCATTCAGAACTAACCCAGCCAGCAGCCCTAGGGCATTCTGGGATTTTTTTCCAAGATGGCTGCCTCTCACTGGAGGTCCTAAGGGTCCATTTCATACACAACCAACCTCGCACACATTTAGAATTGGTACAGAAAACTCGGTTGGCGCAGTTAAGTGGTTAAGTGTTAATTTTAGTGTTGTGTTAGTATAAGTTACGTAAATTGTCAAAAAATTTTAACTTCAAGATGTGTGGCATCAATCAAGAAGACGAACAACAACAAGGTAAGTTGAGGTTTCTAGTTGAATATTAAATACTGTAATTATATGTGGCAAGGCAATTCAAATTATGTTGGTTGTTGTATAAAAATAGTTGCAAATGGTTAGTTTTGAACTCGTAGGTGAAAAAGTACCATTATCCGGAAAACGTGATAATCCGGCTGGGGGTCCTTCCCATATAGTCCGGATGATCGAGTGGAGACAGTACTATTACAGTTATAAATCCTATAAGCTAAAATACAACATGACCCCCATTAGAATATGGTCAAATCATACACAAGACTGTTCAATAAAGTTAGTGTTCTGACAGTCAAGACAGATATTGGTAAGTAACAAGGTAATAGCTTAGGCAAGAAATAATTATCAAAATTACATTATGCTGATGAATACATTATGGCCATATTCCAATACTTTAAAAGTTTTAATTCCCTTTCCCAGAAAATACCAGTATTCATAGAAGTAGCCAAAAATTATGATAGCTTTAATAAAATATATGTACAGTACAACCTCGATTCAACGTACCCCGATTCAACAAATCTCCGGCTAGTTCGCACACTTTTCAGGCCGGATTTACTCACCCGGTTCGACGAACAATGGTTCGCCGAAGCGGGGGATGTTCAGATTTGCTTACGACGCCGAGATAGAGTTCACAGACTGGTGGGAAACTTTCCCATTCTATCACAGATTACAATTATTAATTCCTTCATATGACAAGTTTGATCACACAAGTGGACCAAACAAGTGGACCGCACAAGTGGTCCACAAGTGGTCCACAAGCTTACGATGTTGGGACAGAGTTCACACAGTGGTGGAAAACTTTCCCATACCATCACAGATTACAATTAATAATTTCTTCATATGACAAGTTAGATCACACAAGTGGACCACACAGTGGACTGCACAAGTGGACCACACAAGTGAACTGCTTGTGGACCACAAGCGGTCCACAAGCAGTCCACAAGCTTACGATGTTGGGACAGAGTTCACAGAGTGGTGGAAAATTGTCTCATTCTATCACAGATTACAATTAATAATTCCTTCATAAGACAAGTTGGATCACACAAGTGAATCATATGAACCAAACACCAGCCAGAATGGTCCACACAAGTGAACGACTGAGTTTCAATGATTTTCGTTCACCGATTTGTGGCACACGTATCTTTGTAAAATAATTTAAAGGCTGAAGCGTGAATAGCTAGCTAATGTGTTGAAATCTTCTTGTATACATTTTCTATGATGAAACAAGATGAGTAAAGGTGGACAGATAAGGGAATACTGTGCAGTAAACCTCACTTTACAGTGAGGTTTCACTCACTTTCGTCTGTGTTGTCATAGTTCAGTGACCCATGACTTTGAACGTTTCACATTAATAAATCATTTCTAAAACTAGTGTTTTAATAACTCTTTATTATCCTAATTAAACGAAACTAAATAAAACCAAAAATATACTGTAATATGTTGACCAGACCACACACTAGAAATTGAAGTGGTCTGGTCAACATACTTCATACAACATACAGTGTGTGGTCTGGTCAACATACTTCAGCCACGTTATTGTGACTCATCGCCTGTACAGTATACTGTAATATGATAGATATCTGCTATTTGAGAAATTATTCACATTATTGGCAGCACAACTCCAGCATGAGTGGACGGGTCTAATCCCTGTCCACACAACACCATGCTTGTTTTGTTCAATTTTGTCGCCACAGTTCAGTGATCTTCGACTTCAAAATAATAAAATAAATAAATCAGTTCCAAAGTAAGTATTTTATATAGCTCTTATTACCGTAATAATGTTGCTAAACTAAATATGTAACAGAAAAATATCAAATTTGATGTAAATCGAATATTTGAGAGAAATTTATGTTACTGGAAATCGAACACAACACCAGGCATGTTTTGTTCGATTTCGTCGCCACAGTTCAGTGACCTACGGCTTCGAAATACAGTAATAAAATTAATAAATCGGTTCCAAAATAAGTATTTTTTATAGCTCTTATTATCGTAATAATGTTGCTAAACTAAATATATAACCCAAAAATATATAATTTGATGTAAATCGAATATTTAAGAAAAATTTATGTTACTGGATCTGGCTTAAACACCAGCCTACTGAAGGGTGTACGTACAGACTTAGTCTGCGTTCGTACAGTATGCACCCAGTGCTCTTAGCTTTGTCTGCGATTGACGTACAGTATTTATCCGCTGGTGGAAGAATAACTGTGGAATTGACCATTTTTTTACTACAGCTCTTTGGTTATAAAACAAAATGTCTCAGGGGCTTACTAATAGTGCCTTATTAATGCCAAAAATGAAGCAATATTATGCAAGAACTAGTAGCAGAAAATCAACCAGCACGAGCACAGCCGTACCCAGGATGCGAACAGCCATACCCAACACAAGAACAGCCATACCAAGCATGAGAACAGCCGTACCCAGCATGAGAACAGCCGTACCCAGCAAGAGAACAGCCGTACCAAGTACGAGAACAGGCGTACCAAGCATGAGAACAGCCGAACCCAGCATGAGAACAGTCGTACCCAGCACGAGAACAGCCGTACCCAGCACGAGAACAGCCGTACCCAACATGAGCACAGTTGTATCCAGCACTGGTACAACAGCAGCCAGCACCAGTTCAGAAGCAGCTGAACCCACAGCAGCAGCAAGCACCAGCAAAGCTGATGCAAACCTCTAAAAACATCGTGTGTGGCGTGAACAGTTAGAATAAGTGTTAAATTTAAGTGTGTACAGTGTTAAAATTAAAGTTGCAGTAATTTTTGTATACTATAGTTTTCATAAGATGTATTGTAGTACTCAACATACAGTAGAACTACTTTTAATCAACACAGTGCTAACAGCATAATGCACTGCAGTATGTATTTACTGTAGAGCATTCACAACTTCACAAAACTTCAAGATGGACATAACTCCAACAATAAGGTAAATTTATGAATTACAGTATTTTTTTAGTAGAGAAATAATATATAGGTACAGAATGTAATATGATAATGTATTTTTATTGTGTACAAGAAAAAAAGACACTGACGCAAACGCCTCCTGAAGGTCACCTCTTGCAACGAATCCAACGCTCCAACGAACTGGGGTTGGTCTCATATAGTATGTTGAATCGAGGTTGTACTGTATTAAAATAATTCACACAATTCTCCAAGTATTAATTCATATTCATCCATTTTGACAGTTCAAAAACAACAAAGTGCTGGTGGGCCCTAGGCCATGGCCTACTTGGCCTATTGGGTGATATAGCCTTGGTTTGGTTTGGTTTTAGTATATGTTAGTGAACCATCTTGTGTATTATATGACTTGTATCCTACCTGATACTACTTTCATGTTCAATTATTTGTTTTTTTAAGGGGGGGTGCATAATTTATAATATTAAAAGTTGCTGAATTTCAATCAAACTTTATTTACTTGTTATATGTAAGAAGGGCTCCAACTGGTCCAAGTTTCAGCATTGCAGCATAAATAGAAAGGGTGAAAAAACCAGCGTTGATTGTAATGAAACGCCATTTTCTGGGTGAGACCTGGAGGCTCCCCGGAGCTTTACCAGGCTGATATGCTAATGTCAGACTTTGGGATCAGTCATGTGTATGGAGTTCTAGGGCCTACCGGGGACTACGGCCAGAACCTGGCCCCCTCAGAGAGGCAAGAGGAGCAATGGCCTATAGAAACCCCCGTGTGGTTGGAAGCATTCTATGTCTGCCATTGACCGGGTCAAGCATCCAGATACCTGGTTGATGGGGGTTCTGGGAGTTCTTTTACTCCCCAAGCCCGGCCCAAGGCCAGGCTCAACTTGTGAGAGTCTGGTCCACCAGGCTGTTGCTTGGAGCGGCCTGCAGGGCCACATACCCACCACAGCCCGGCTGATCCGGAACTTCTCTTAGAAAACCGTCCAGTTTTCCCTTGAAGATGTCCACGGTTGTTCCAACAATATTTCTTATAGACGCTGGGAGGACGTTGAACAACCGTGGACCTCTGATGTTTATACAGTGCTCTCTGATTGTGCCTATGGCACCTCTGCTCTTCACTGGTTCAATCTTGCATTTTCTTCCATATCGTTCACTCCAGTACGTTGTTTGTCCAGTACGTTGTATGTCCAGAAAGGTAAGCATTCCAAAACAAACTCCTATTCTGGTTAAAATTGCTACCAAAAGCCGAACTAGTGGATAGAACTCCCCAACAGAAAATAAGCAAACTAGTATGACGTCACATGTCACCGCGCCGCTGTCTGCGCAGCTCCCCCCTCCCTGGGAGGGAAAAGGGGGAGCCCCAGACTTCCCACGCCGGCTATCCACCCATCAGTTCTGAGGCTGGATGTCAAAACACGCGAAAAACCGCCAACCGGAGGGAGGGAGGGATGCCAGGGAGCCTCCAGGTCTCACTCAGAAAATGGCGTTTCATTAAATTCAACGCTGGTTTTCTGGGGGGAGCCCCGTCGGCTCCCTGGAGCTAACTACCCACAGAGAAAGGTCAAATGGACAGAACCGGGAGGTGGACACCACGCACCCCCCACGGAAGCGAGACAACCTGCAGCAAACGCCAACCCAAGGCGTCACAGCCCCAAATGGGCCCGAGAACAAAATGAGACAACGAGCAGCAAGTCCCCAGTACGAACACCAAAGATCTGTGGCCGAATGACAGCAAGGACACGCCGCCCAGACGGCAGCAAGAGCAGCGAAGCCACGAATGCCACGGGCATGGGGGAAGAACACAGGCAGGTTAGCCGCAAGAACACAGCTGACAACCTGGGACACCGTCACCCGCGAACAGGGAAGAACGGAACCGGATCAACTCAAAACGCGCCCCAGACACAGATGTCATGGCACGCAAATAACAGAGGAGGGCCGCCACTGAACACAAAACATGACACACCCCTGGCCCGACCAACCAAGCACCAACAAATCAAGGACCCCTCCGGAACGTAGCAGCCCCATCCAGTGCCAGAAAAGATGGAGACTGCTGCCACTGAACAACCAAAACGCTAAAACCGAAGGAGCAGAAAACCCCAGCGGAGGAGCAAGAAGCCCAGCAACCCGACCCCCAGAGGCAAATGCCAACAGGAAAAAGAGCCGACGAAAAAACAAACCGGAACCAAAGAGGCACCACCAACCGAGGAGAAGACAGAGCACGCTGACCAGAGACCAAGACGGTGAAAGCAGCGCATGAACAGGTCAGAGGTGAAACAACGCACGAGACAGCTTACTAACGGAGAAGAAGCAACACGAAGACCGAGAGCAAGCCGAAGCGGCTCTGCCAGCGCCGCACGAAAAGAGGCAACAGTATAGTGCTTCCTCAGTCTAACGAACCCCGCTCTATCGAATTCCCGGAAGAGCCGAACTAATTGAATTCGGTACCATATGTTCAGTGGAACATACAAATGTTTGATTAAGCGAGGAATGTTCGTCCAAGCGGTCACCGAGGCCGAGCGCCGGAGCTGGCTGTCATCAACTATGATTCGCCAGAGTGTAAACAGTTATACATGTATAGTGTTTTATTATCCTTACCCATTGTTTCTAGGGAGAAATAGTGATAAAAATGGTGATAAAATGGTGTCAGGGGGCATTGGTGAGAGAGTTGTTGCCAGGAGGCAAGTGGTGTCAGTAGTTAAGGTTTTTGTTAGGGGGCAGGTGGTGTAGGTTACGTACTCTCATGGGAGGCAGGTTGTCAGCCAGGCAGCTGACAACCAGCTGAAATGGTGATAAAATGGTATTTCGTGTATTAATATACATTATTAGTCATTAACATGTTTTATTGTTTCCTGTAGAAAACAATAGCTGACTTGGCATTGTGGTGTGTATAGCTGGGTACCTGGGGGGTGGGGGAGGGGTCCTGGAGGTGTGAGGGGAGACCTGTCAACCCATCATTTTTTTTTGTCGGGTGAGTTGAGACGCTTCCAAGCCTGCTGCTTCAATACACAGCATGGATGGTCTGGGTGGTGTGGTGTGGTTTGGGTGGTTGTGGATGGGTTGGTGTCGTGGGTTTGTGTGGTGGGTTGGTGTGGTGGGTGGGGTGGTGTGGGGGATGGTGTGGGTGGTGGGTGGGTGGTGTGATTGGGTGGTGGGTGGGTGGTGTGGTTGGGTATGGGGGGATGATGTGGGTGGTGTGGGTGGTGGTGTGGGGTGTGTGGGGGATGATGTGGGTGGTGTGGGGGATGATGTGGGTGGTGTGGGGTGTGTGGAGGATGGTGTGGGTGGTGGTGTGGGGTGTGTGGGTGGTGGTGTGGGGTGTGTGGGTGGTGGGGGGATGGTGTGGGTGATGGTGTGGGTGATGGTGTGTGGAGGATGGTGTGAAGGATGGTGTGGAGGATGGTGTGGAGGATAGTGTAGGTGGTGTGGGGAATGGTGTGGGGGATGGTGTGGGGTATGGTGTGGGGGATGGTGTGGGGGTGGTGTGGGGTATGGTGTGGGGGATGGTGTGGGTGGTGTGGAGGATGGTGTGGGTGGTGTGGAGGATGGTGTGGGTGGTGTGGGGGATGGTGTGGGGGATGGTGTGGGGGATGGTGTGGGGGTGGTGTGGGGGATGGTGTGGGGGATGGTGTGGGGGTGGTGTGGGGGATGGTGTGGGTGATGTGGGGGATGGTGTGGGTGGTGTGGATGGTGTGGGGGATGGTGTGGGTGGTGTGGAGGATGGTGTGGGTGGTGTGGAGGATGGTGTGGGTGGTGTGGGGGATGGTGTGGGGGATGGTGTGGGGGATGGTGTGGGGGTGGTGTGGGGGATGGTGTGGGGGATGGTGTGGGGGATGGTGTGGGGGATGGTGTGGGGGATGGTGTGGGGGATGGTGTGGGGGTGGTGTGGGGGATGGTGTGGGTGATGTGGGGGATGGTGTGGGTGGTGTGGATGGTGTGGGGGATGGTGTGGGTGGTGTGGAGGATGGTGTGGGTGGTGTGTGTGGTGTGGGTGGTGTGTGTGGTGTGGAGGATGGTGTGAGTGGGGTGGAGGATGGTGTGAGTGGGGTGGGGGATGGTGATTCTCGCATCTCAGATTATTATTGACACCAAAAGAGCATGAAAGATATTATAATGAAGCACCACACAACGAAGAAACAAACTAATGTGTCCTGGCATATGTTTAAAAAAAAAAAAAAGTAAGAAGGTTGTTGGGGCTGGACATATGGAACGAATTCCGCACTGGAACGAATCGGCTTTGCCCCATGTAGTTCGTTCAAGTGAGGACACACTGTATGTGGCAAGACAACGGTCCCCAACCCCCACCAGAAAAACCAAGCCAACGCTAACAACTGCAGCCACCTAAGAAGGGACAGGAGGAAAAGGAAGGACTGCCAAAATACCCCATACTGCCGCCAAGAAGAAGTACGCAGGTGGGATACCTGCATACTTCTTCTTGGCGGCACTTCTTCTTTCCTTCTTTCCACCAAACCTTCTTCTACCACTTCTTCGTGGTAGTACTTTGTACTACCACGAAGCAGGCGGAGCCGCGGGAAGATCTCGGGCGCGACCACTGAAACCCAGGCGGCACAAGGAGATGGAATGTCGGCTTAACAGAAAGCTCCCCAATGCAAGCAAGCCCGCCAGGAGATCAGAAACGACGGGTCCGAAGCGAGACATCGCAAGACCCCGAAAAGCCAACCGGCAGGGCAAGCCAGGAAAACCGAAGAAGGCATAAGGGTTGCCTCCAGAAACAGTACCCGAACCAAGGAGAACGAGCAACTGAAACAGACCAAGACAAATAAGTGCACCATAGGACACAGGCTAAAAGAACGCCCAAGAAGCCAAGGAACGCACGCAGAACACCCCTACGGCAGAGGAGGAAACAAAGGGAACGCACAAGGAAGGGAAGTGGTAAAAACCGACACCCCCCAGCAGCAAGTGCAGGCAAAACCTTCCAAAGGAGATGCCAGGAACGCGACTGGGGAGAGGCAGGACAAAAGAGCTGAAGCACAAACCCTAGGAAACAACCAGGGGTGGACAATCAGGCAGGGACAGAAACCCAACGCACATGGGAGGGCCAAGCCAGGGACCCGAAGACCACGAAAAATAACAAGCAAACCCCCATACGCAAACCCTAGGTACAAAACAGCAGCAAAGCGCCACATCATAACCGGACACAGGAACAAGGCCACGCCACCGTGAAACACGTTACCAATGCACACATGCCGCAGCAACACCACCACCGCAACATGTAAATAGCAACTCGCTTCTGCAAACGCAGAGAACGGTGCAGGCAGACCCCAGACAGGGCCAACGGAGACACGACAGAACCCAGCAGGCCCAGGAACCTGCACACCAGGCAACCGACGGAAGAGAAATCTGCCCGATCCCTGGTGGATGGAGTTCCGGGAGCCCAATTCACACCCCAAGCCCGGCCCGAGGCCAGGCCTGAGAGGGTGGTCCACAAGGCTGCTGCTGGGAGCGGCCCGCAGGCCCACATACCCACCACAGCCAGGATGGGCCGGAACCTCTATTCGAAAACAGGCTAGTGTACCCTGGAAGACCACGAATGTACCGGCAATATGGTGTATGCTCGCAGGTAGGATGTGTAACAACTGCAGACCTCTGATGGTTATACAGTGTTCTGCAACTGTGCCTATTGCACCACTGCACTTCACTAGTACTATCCAACAAGTTCTTCCATATAGGCGGGACCCAAGAGCCAGAGCTCAAACCCGCAAGCACAGCCAGAAGAGCCCTACCAGGTGAGTACATAACCAGCACCACAACCCACACACCTCATAACACGAAAGAGGTGGGTCCCCTGAATGACTCTAGCATGGGTTGGACATGCACATGAGTGGGACTGGAAGGGTTGAAAAGGGACAGTCACCGGGGTGCGAATGGTCTTAGTCGTACATAATTATACCTAAATAAAGACAGGTATATAAACATCCTCGCATCCAGCGCTCGGCCAAAAGACGCCAAACCGCAGAAACTCACCTGTCGAATGGAAGCACAAACGTGACACGACCCAACAGCGCCCAGAAAATCCTGGGAGCACCGCCAGGTGAAGAAGCCAGAGCCGGACACGCAGGAGAGCAGGGTAGAGGCGAAGGAGGCGGCCCACACCCATGACACAGGGAAAACCTCTGCGTCCTCCCCACAGCTGGAATCCAGGACACCCCCGGAGCGAAGGGGCACATACCGGAGCAAGGGAGAAGAGCGAGAGGCGAAGCACCTGAGAAAAAAGGTCGCAAAACACCAGCACTGAAACACACCACCCAGACCAAAACAAACTCTACGGCGCCTGCGCAAGACACGCTGGCCGAACCGCACAACCCGCTCTGCGGGAAGGCGCCAACCAGGACTACTGCACTAGAAAAGTAGCCAAAAGAGGAAGCAGTAACAACAAAACTGGCTGGGTTACAAGTAGCCAAACTGAGCTACAAGTAGCCTAATACGGCGACCCGGACTAGGAGCCGACAGACGTTTCAAGAATACGGGAAGTAGCGAAAACCTTCCCGAACCCTCGAGAACACAGAAGCAAACACTAGTCCCGAAGGCACACAAAAGCACAGTCACACCCGAGACCAGAAGTCACGTAGAACCCCAAGAACGGGGAAACATGACGAAGACACCGTACCAAAAAGGGGTGGAAGGAAACACAGGACGGAACCAACCGACTCAAAGACCAAGGAATCGAGCCCGAGGAGGGGCTGACGCCCAACAACACGTACGGTGAGTGGGGAGAATAAACCCCACTTCGTGTAACCACAAGCCCAGCCTAGAGGGGGAGAAACCTCCCCCCCCAACGAGGTCCTATGGGGCCAAGGCCCCCAAGTCAGCCCCTTCCCAGCCCCGGGAACCTAAACGACAGGTCCCAGGGCCGAGCTGTCCCCCCAAAGCCCCAGCCGTACCAGAAAACCGAGGCAGCCGTGAAATACTAAGGAAGGGAGCCCACTGGCAGACTCTTACAACATGGCTGGAGGAACAGGCTCAAATGCCCCCGTCACTACCCCGGAAGGGGAATTCCCCGAGACTGCCCGAGTCTCAAAACCATCAAACCCCGCCCCAAACCCACAGACGGTAAGAAACCGGATGTAGGCAGGAAGGGGGGATCCAGGGAAAAGAAGAGGGGGCGTGGAAGGAACCGAAGCAACCAACACCCCCAAGTCCCAACACAAACCAAAACGGGGCAGCCCCGGGGCTCCCGGGGAGCAAACGAACAAAAGCGTTGCCACCACCAAGGCTCAAAATGCAACGCCCCTGCTGCCCACACCCACTTAGTCAGCACAACTGGGTAACCCAGCCACAACGAGCAACAAAACTCGCAGGACTCCGGGTCAAAGACGTCACCGACCCCGCAGGCAGCAGACAGAGGCAAAACAGAGATTCACCCTGAGACAAGGGGTGAGAGCAACCCTCAAACTCGCTGGAAGCGAGGGGGGACTCTGGGGTCACATCCATCGGACCCACGCGCCCCCAGGGGTTTCCCAGGGTCTTGAGAGTTTACTATAGGAGGACTTGCGCTCAGGTAATCCCAGGCAGGGGTACTGCTAACCGGCGCCCAAAGCTACCAAACAACTTTCTAAGAGCTGAACCCCCGGGACGTGTACACTCACGGGGACCTAGCAGGGGGAACCACCAGAAAAATACTCAGAACACAAGGGGAAAGAACGAAGGCAGACCCCCACCAGGTAGAAAAAACAAAAAGAAAAAGAAAACCCACAAGAGGACAGCGTTCCCAAGCGGAACAGAGCCGGCCGCCATGATTGGTAGAGACAAGCTGCACAGTACCCTGCGCCCCACCAGTGCAAAACTGCCCCTTACCCTAAGGCGAACAAGGAAGACAGAACACCCGAGCACACAAAGAGCGGCTGAAAACCAAGCAGTCAACGGCCTAGCAGGGATTTATCTGAATCCTGGTCAGGATTCAGATAAATCCTGACCAGGATTCAGATAAATCCTGACCAGGATTTATCTGAATCCTGGTCAGATAAAACTGACCAGGATTCTGATAATAGCAGGATTGTGGTGATATTTAGCACTGTGCTCCATGGAGGGAGGAGTAAGGCTGTGGGAGGCAGGGTTGTGGCGTCGTTTTCTGACTATGTGTGGCCACCATTTATTGACTGCACTCACCATACCAGCTTAGTGGTTTGCCATGGTGAACACAAATGTAGATACTTATATATAACGTGTGTATAGTGTGAGATAACAGCGAGAGGAGTAGGTTGGGAGCCACCATTTTGGTGAGGGAGGAGCGTCGTCTGCACGACTTGGCATGTTGTTTACTGATGGCCACTATGATCTTTCGGCACCATACCAGCTTATTTGTTCAGGTATGGTGAATAAAACAGGTAGATACTTGTATTTAATGTGTGTATATAGCGTAATAACACCACAAACAATATTGTTGGAGGACAAATATTAGTGCGTCTGGCCTTGAGGGCGGCCGCCGATCAGCTGACTGTGTGAGTAGCTTCATCTTTGTGCCTTTACTCACCATGCAAGTTTAGATGTACAGTTATGGTGAACAAAACATGTAAATACATATATATAACATCTGTGTATAGTGAATAAATACAGAAAGAGTATTTGGGGGGTGAACGAGGGTGAGTGAGGTGGTGTTGAGGGAGTGGCAGTGAGTGGCTCGCTGGTGTGTGGCGGTCACTCCTCGTTGCTTTTTGACTCGCAAGAGCAACTTAGTAGTTCGTTATGGTGTACAAAACATGCAGATACTTATATATAACCTGTGTATATAGTGTAACAACAGCAAAACTTTTTGTTTATTGTTTTATGAACATAATAATTGAATCACTAATATGCACACCATAATTTTGAGTACAGCGATGGTTCACACATTTTATAATATAAATATACCACAATTCACTGTATGGAATAATATTACTGCAAAAAAACTAAGAAAAAATCAATCTGAGACATTGAAATAATTAGGTAATAATATATTTGTGGCAACTGCCGTCTGACAGCTCGGCGGAGTAGACCTCGTCTGGCGAAGGCTCTGCCAATGCCCCTTTTTTGCCACACTTCCCTACCCTATTGCGGCTAAAATATGCCACCTACGATTTTTTTGTTATTTTTTCCGTGATCAGGGAACAAAAATGAACACTTCTATAAGACGAAAGAATTTTTTGGATTTTATTTTTTTGTTGCGCCTGTGGGTGTGAATTCCATTTGGGCACCTAGCGGTTTGAGGGTTAAGGAGCATAACCAAGCAAATATTGCAACAGCCAGAAAAATGATAGGATGGATTACGAGAACTTTCAAATCCAGGGATCCCATCACAATGGTTGTACTCTTCAAGTCACTTGTGTTGTCCCGTCTCGAGTACTGCTCAGTACTCACTTCCCCCTTCAGAGCAGGAGAGATTGCTGAAATAGAGGGAATACAGAGAACATATATGGCACACATAGACGCAATAAAGCACCTAAATTATTGGGATCGTCTCAAAGCCCTCCAAATGCACTCACTAGAAAGAAGACGAGAGAGATATCAAATAATATACACCTGGAAGATACTGGAGGGCCAAGTACCAAATCTACACAGTAAAATAACAACGTACTGGAGTGAACGATATGGAAGAAAATGCAGAATAGAACCAGTGAAGAGCAGAGGTGCCATAGGTACAATCAGAGAACACTGTATAAACATCCCAGCAAGCATAAGAAATATTGTCGGAACAACCGTGGACATCTTGAAGAGGAAACTAGATTTATTCCTCCAAGGAGTGCCGGACCAACCGGGCTGTGGTGGGTATGTGGGCCTGCGGGCCTGCGGGCCGCTCCAAGCAACAGCCTAGTGGACCAAGCGCTCACAAGTCAAGCCTGGCCTCGGGCGGGCTTGGGGAGTAGAAGAACTCCCAGAACCCCATTAACCAGGTAATCAACCAGGGGAGGGGGGAGCTGCGCAGACAGCGGGGCAGTGACGTGTGACGTCATACTAGTTTGCTTGTTTTCTGTTGGGGTGATCTATCCACTAGTTCGGCTTTTGGTAGCAATTTTAACCAGAATAGGGGTTTGTTTTGGAATGCTTATCTTTCTGGATGCTTGACCCGGTCGATGGCAGACATAGAATGCTTCCAACCACACGGGGGTTTCTATAGGCCATTGCTCCCCTTGCCTCTCTGAGGGGGCCAGATTCTGGCCATGGTCCCCGGTAGGCCCTAGAACTCCATACACATGACTAATGCCAAAGTCTGACATTAGCACATCAGCCTGGTACAGCTCCAGGAAGTCGGCGGGGCTCCCCCCAGAAAAAAACATATTTTTCAACGATTTTTCAACATTTTCAAAATGAATTTTAAAACACAAATATCAACTGAAATATAATAATTTCTATGACACTCAGCTATCACATTAGCATATAATAAAGGGTTTATCTTGAGATTATTTTCAAAATATATTTAATGCAATAATACAAGTGTTCAAAATTTACATAAAAACCAGAGTTGAATGTAATGAAACGCCATTTTCTAGGCGAGTCCCAGAGGCTCCCCGGAGCTATCCATGGCTGTTACGGACACCCTAACTATTTGGCATCAGTCGATGTGGGTGGAGTTCTAGGCCTACCAGGGACCACGAGCCAGTACCTGGCCCCCGTCACAGAGGCACGAGGAGCAATGGCCCATAAAAATTCACATGTGATTTGAACTATTCTATATCTGCCATCGACTGGGACAGGCACCCAGAAATGTAAGCGCCACAAAACAAACCCCTAATCTGGTTAACAACGAAAATTGTCAAACAAGTGGACAGAACTCCCCAAAAGAAAAACGAGCAAACAAGCATGACGTCACACGAGCTGCGCCGCATGTCTGCGCAGCTCCCCGCTCCCCGGGAAGTGGGAATCCCCAGACCCTCGCGCAGGCGATCCCCACCCCAGTTCTGAGGCTGGATATAAAAAAATGCGAAAAACCGCCGACTGGAGGGAGGGAGGGAAGTTTGCCGAGAAGCCTCCGGGACTCACCCAGAAAATGTCGTTTCACTACATTCAACGCTGGTTTTCTGAGGGAAGCCCCTACGGCTCCCCAGAGCTACTTCACCAAAGACAACATAAGAAAAGGGGACTTACCCCGGGAGGTGGTCGGTGCTCCACTCCTCAACTCGAAGTCGAGGCAACGGGCTGTAACCGTCAACCCAAAGCAACACAGGCCTGACTGGTCCTAGGAACGTTCACGAGGTAGCATGCACCCAGGACCCTGTTCGACCGCCACAAAACCCCATGCCTGAAATGTCAGCCTAAGACATATTGCCAAAGACGGCAGCAAGAGCATCATACTTACAAACGTCATGGGCACGGGGATAGACCGCAGGCTGGCTAGATTTAATTACCCTGCGGACGACCTGAGAGACGCGAACCCGCGAACAGGGAAGAAGGGAAACTGGATCAACCCAAAGCGCGTGCCTGGACACAGAAGCCGTGGCGTGCAAATAACAGCGGAGGGCCACAACTGGACACAACACGTGATGAATCCCTGGCCTGACAAACCAAGCATCAACAACCCAAGGCCCCTCCGGAAGGCAGCAGTTTCATTCTT
Organism: Procambarus clarkii; assembly: GCF_040958095.1. Taxonomy (NCBI): domain Eukaryota; kingdom Metazoa; phylum Arthropoda; class Malacostraca; order Decapoda; family Cambaridae; genus Procambarus; species Procambarus clarkii. The sequence continues at coordinate 33,308,818 of NC_091166.1, forward strand.
CACCAGAAAAGAGGGAGACAGCAGTAGACGAACATACTTATGACCCCAACCAAAAGAGCTAAAACCTCTGCGCCGCAGAAGAGCATGAAGCTCTGCCACTCGACCCCCAGAGGCTAATGCTAACAGAAAAGGAGCCTTAGCAAAACAATTCTGAACCGAAGGGCCACAACATACCGAAAAGAAGAAAGATAGGAGAGCACTCTGTTCAAAGACCAGGACGGCTCAGGCGGCGCATGAGCAGGCCGGAGGTGAAACAACGCACGAGACAGCTTGCGAAACGGCGCAGAAGTAACGTCGATACTGAAAGCAAGCTGCAGCGGCTCCGCTATCACCGTCGTACACGATATGAGGTAACAGTATTAGGCATAACCTGGTTGATACCTGGTTGATGGGGTTCTGGGAGTTCTTCTACTCCCCAAGCCCGGCCCGAGGCCAGGCTCGACTTGTGAGAGTGGTCCACCAGGCTGTTGCTTGGAGCGGCCCGCAGGGCCACGTACCCACCACAGCCCGACTGATCCGGAACTTCTCTTAGAAAACCGTCCAGTTTTCTCTTGAAGATGTCCACGGTTGTTCCGGCAATATTTCTTATGCTCGCTGGGAGGACGTTGAACAACCGCGGACCCCTGATGTTTATACAGTGCTCTCTGATTGTGCCTATGGCACCTCTGCTCTTCACTGGTTCAATCTTGCATTTTCTTCCATATCGTTCACTCCAGTACGTTGTTATTTTACTGTGCAGATTTGGGACCTGACCCTCCAGTATTTTCCATGTGTATATTATTTGGTATCTCTCTCGTCTCCTTTCTAGAGAGTACATTTGGAGAGCTTTGAGACGATCCCAATAATTTAGGTGTTTTATCTCGTTTATGCGTGCCGTATATGTTCTCTGTATTCCCTCTATTTCAGCAATCTCTCCTGCTCTGAAGGGGGAAGTGAGTACTGAGCAGTACTCGAGACGGGACAACACAAGTGACTTGAAGAGTACAACCATTGTGATGGGTTCCCTGGATTTGAAAGTTCTCGTAATCCATCCGATCATTTTTCTGGCTGACGCGATATTTGCTTGGTTATGCTCCCTAAACGTTAGATCATCGGACATCATTATTCCCAAATCCTTGACATGCTGTTTTTCTACTATGGGAAGATTCGATTGTGTTTTGTACCCTGTATTATGTTTCAGATCCTCATTTTTGCCGTACCTGAGTACCTGAAATTTATCACTGTTAAACATCATGTTATTTTCTGCTGCCCAATCAAAAACTTTGTTGACATCTGCTTGTAGTTTTTCAATGTCTTCAGCAGAGGTAATTTTCATGCTGATTTTTGTGTCATCTGCAAAGGACGACACGAAGCTGTGGCGTGTATTTTTGTCTATATCAGATATGAGAATAAGGAACAGTAGCGGTGCAAGGACTGTACCTTGAGGTACAGAGCTTTTAACATCGCTTGGACTCGATTTTATCTGATTGACTGTTACTCTTTGTGTTCTGTTCGACAGGAAATTGAGTATCCAGCGTCCTACTTTTCCAGTTATTCCCATTGACCTCATTTTGTGAGCTATCACCCCATGGTCACATTTGTCGAACGCCTTTGCAAACTCTGTGTATACAACATCTGCATTTTGCTTTTCTTCTAGGGCTTCTGTGATTTTGTCATAGTGGTTGAGTAACTGTGACAGACAGGATCTTCCCGCTCTAAATCCATGTTGTCCTGGATTGTGCAATTCATTGTTTTCCATAAAACTAGAAATTTGATTCCTAATCACTCTTTCAAACACTTTTATTATGTGTGATGTTAGTGCAACTGGCCTATAATTTTTTGCCAAGGCTTTACTCCCCCCCTTGTTCAACGGAGCTATATCTGCAGATTTAAGTGCTGCTGGTATCTCCCCTGTATCCAGGCTCTTTCTCCATATTACGCTGAGTGCTCTCGCTACTGGTACTTTACATTTCTTTATGAATATTGAATTCCATGAGTCAGGCCCAGGAGCTGAGTGCATAGGCATATTATCAATTTCTCTTTCAAAGTCTTCCGAGTTTGTGGTAATATCCGTTATATTATCTGCAGCTTGAATGTCATTCATAAAGAAGCTGTCTGGGTCATCAACTTTCATGTTGTTTATTGGTGTGCTAAACATAGCCTCATACTGGCTTCTTAGAATTTCACTAATCTCTTTGTTGTCCTCTGTGTACGTACCTTCATTTGTAATTAACGGTCCAATACTGGTCGAGGTTTTGGATTTTGATTTTGATATGTGAAAAAATATTTCGGATTTTTCCTTATCTCTTGTATAGCTTTCTGTTCCAATTCCATTTCCTCAGACTCATATGATCGCTTCAACGTTTGTTCTATTTCCTCAATCTTCCTGCTTAGGCTTGTTTTCCTTGCTTGTGATAGTTGTGTCTGCCGAAGCATTTCCGTTATTTTTTCCTTCTCCTGTACAGTCGTCTGCGTTCTCTTTCTAGAGTGGTCCTCTTTCTGCCCCTCCTCACAGGTACGTGCTTCAAGCAGACCTTGTAAGCTTCAGCTGTCAGTTGAGCTATTCCCTGTGTGGGAGTTTTGTCGCTTAAGACCGTCTCCCATTGAATGGTTGCAAGGTCTACATTGACGGTCCTGGAACAACCAAGAGAAAAGACAACGCCACCCGAACCGAAAGCGAAGAGCAACGACAAAGGGACAAAAAGAACTGGAAGGACCGCCAGGAAACTTCATACTGCCGCCGAGAGGAATCCCGCAGGTGGGGAAACCAGCAAACAAGCCAGCTGATCACCATAGAGATGGTGATAAATACGAGTCAAACATACCAAACGAGAAGACAAGAGGAGAAGAGAGAACCAGTCTCGTACCAGACTGGGCCGATCTCCTGAAAGAGGCAGAGCCATGGAAAAACCTCCGGGTTCGGACACCGGGCAAAAAGCACCTGAAACCACGGCTGGGCCGGCCACCATGGGGCCAAGAGGACCACTCGCCCCTGGTAAATCTCCAAGCGAGCCAGGACCTGGAGCAACAATGGAACCGGGGGAAAAGAGGTACAAGAACCCCCACCTCGACCAGTCCTGCCGAAAGGCATTGATCCCGACAGCCTCGCAGTCTGGGAGGAGCGCCACATGTACCGGATGACCCCTCGACCACGATGACGTGAAGAGGTTCACCTCCGGGCGCCTGAACGTCTGGCAGAGCTTACTTAATGAGTCGGCGTCGACCATCCATTTCGTGGACAGGGAACGAACCGGGACAGGCCGTCCGTCAGGACGTTGGACAACCCCCCACGGACTTGGACCATGATGGGGGGTATGGACCATGATGGGGGTGTGGACCATGAGCTGGGTGTGGATCATGATAAGGGGTGTGGACCATGATAAGGGGTGTGGACCATGATAAGGGGTGTGGACCATGATAAAGGGTGTGGACCATGATGAGGGTTGTGGACCATGATGGGGTGTGTGGACCATGATGGGGGTGTAGACTATGAAGGAGGGGGTGTAGACCATGATCATGGGTGTAGACCATGAGCGGGGTGTGGACCATGATGGAGGGTGTGGACCACAATGGAAGTGTGGAAAATGATGGGGGAGTGGACGATGATGGGGGGTTTGGACCATGATAGGGGGGAGTGGACCATGATGGAGGGTGTGGACCATATAAAGGTGTGTAGACCATGTAGAGGGTGCAGACCATGTAGAGGGTGCAGACCATGTAGAGGGTGTGGAGTATGAAGAGGGTGTGGACCATCTAGAGGGTGAGGACCATGTTGAGGGTGTGGACCATGTAGAGGGTGTGGACCAAGTTGAGGGTGTAGACCATGTAGAGGGTGCAGACCATGTAGAGGGTGCAGACCATGTAGAGGGTGTGGACCATGTAGAGGGTGAAGACCATGTAGAGGGTGTGGACCATGTAAAGGGTGTGGACCACAGAGAGGGTGAGGGCCATGTAGAGGGTGTGGACCATGTAGAGGGTGTGGACCATGTAGAAGGTGTGGACCATGTAGAGGGTGAGGACCATGTAGAGGGTGTGGACCATGTAGAAAGTGAGGACCATGTAGAGGGTGTAGACCATGTAGAGGGTGAGGACCATGAAGAGGGTGTGGACCATGTAGAGGGTGTGGACCATGTAGAGGGTCTGGACCATGTAGAGGGGTGTGGACCATGTAGAGGCTGTGAACCATGTAGAGGGTGTGGACCATGTACAGGGTGTGGACCATGCAGAGGGTGAGGACCATGTAGAGGGTGTGGACCATGTAGAGCATGTGGACCATGTAGAGAGTGAGGACCATGTAGAGGGTGTGGACCATATAGAGGGTGAGGACCATGTAGAGGGTGTGGACCATATAGAGGGTGTGGACCATGTAGAGGGTGTGGACCATGTAGAGAGTGTGGATCATGTGGAGGGTGTGAACAATGTAGAGGCTGTGGACCATGTAGAAGGTGTGGACCATGTAGAGGGTGTGGACCATGTAGAGGGTGTGGACCATGTAGAAGGTGTGGACCATGTAGAGGGTGTGGACCATGTAGAGGGTGTGGAACATGTAGAGGGTGAGGACCATGTAGAGGGTGAGGACCATGTAAAGGGTGTGAACCATGTAGAGGGTGTGGACCATGTAGAGGCTGTGGACCATGTAGAAGGTGTGGACCATGTAGAGGGTGTGGACCATGTAGAGGGTGAGGACCATGTAGAGGGTGAGGACCATGTAGAGGGTATGGACCACGTAGAGGTTGTGGACCATGTAGAGGTTGTGGACCATGTAGAGGGTGTGGACCATGTAGAGGCTGTGGACCATGTAGAGGATGTGGACCATATAGAGGGGTGTGGACCATGTAGAGGGTGAGGACCATATAGAGGGTGTGGACCATATAGAGGGTGAGGACCATGTGGAGGGTATTGGACCATGTGTGGTTCACATGGTCCACAATTGGAGTAAATTTCTAGATTTACTTAGATTTATATGTCATCTTTTTTTTTTTTCTTGGAATTACAGAGCACCACTTGGTTTCCGAACCCCTTGGGGACGAGACCCGTCGGTTAACATGTAAGTTCGTATACGAGAAATGGAGGAAAAATATAAAAAAAATGTGTGAAAAAATCTAGGGGAAAAATCGACAGGTTCATAGCGGAAATGCGACCGTATTTTGTTTGTACTCACCAATAATTGAAGTCCTGATCTGCTTATGTTGATGAAGCATAGTTATTTACATGGAAGAGATGGTGGTGGATGTTGATGGTGTTGGGTTGACTTAAGTTTTTGGGTTGACTGAAGTTGTTGGGTTGACTGGGTCAACATGCAATGAGTCAGGTGCAGGTGACGCAATGCGAGCTTTCTTGGAAGCCATTGCAAAAGACTCTGTAATTGACATTTGTTTCAGTCCCTTGGCTCTTGTTTTTAAAAACTTCATATACAAATTGTACTGAGTCATCATGTCCTTAATTTCAAACTCGCTGTTACTTGTGTCCATAAATGCCAGAATTTCTTAAAAAAAATTCTGTATTTTTTCCATATTACAATTTTCCTTTAATGTTTCTTCATCCTCTTCCTCTTCCTCTCCATCTTCTTCATTGCACTCGTCTGGCTTTTTTGCTGTACATACTAATTCTATAATTTCATCATTAGTCATGTTTCGATTGTTTGGGGCTTCTTCATCAAAATCTATCCATCTATCTATGTCATCTTCTATTGTTTCAGTCACCAGTTCTGCTCTCAGCTCAGGGGACTTAATCCCCTTGACATAGGCTCTTAATTTTTCCTTCTCGCTAACTTTCTTCACCGCAAATCCTTCAAAATCTGCCTCGTCATCTTCCTCAGGAAACAGACTTGACGTGGGCCAAAGTTTTTCCAACCATTTCTTAGTGTTGTCTGCTTTACCTCATCCCACGCACTAGCAATAGTCCATAATATAGCTGACGTTATTGTGAAGACTTTATAAAAGTCCTTAAGTGTTCCAAGCTGATTATTAAGACGTCTGGCAAACATCCTCTTGTAGTGGTGTTTAAGGTTCATAATTATTCCTTGATCCATGGGTTGGATCACTGAAATTGTATTGGGTGGCAAGAACGTTCCAATAATATTGCCATTTACTAGCTCATCACCTCGTGGATGCGTTGAACTGCTATCTAACAGCAGCACAACTTTGCTGTTTTGCGGGAGACCAACACTTTTCAGGTGCTCCTTCACCTCAGGTACAAAGTTCTTATTAAACCACTCGACAAATATTACTCGAGACATCCACCCACTTGACTGGTTCTTATAAATCACAGGGAGGCACCTGGCTGACTTTAAAGCCCTGGGGTTTTTACTAATTCCAATCACAAGTAATTTTAATTTGTGCGTGCCAGCTGCATTTGCACAGCACAACAAAGAAATCCTCTGTTTCTTCTGTTTATAACCACCTGAAGAATCGTCCTCACCACTATGAGCCATCGTTTCTGTGGGAAGCATACGCCAATACAAACCTGTCTCATCAGCATTATAAATTTGCTCTGGAGATAAATTTTGTTCCTGTACCATCTCTGCAAATTTACTTACATACTCATCAGCACCAACAATATCAGCAGATTGTCTTTCACCATGCACTTTAATGAACCTAATGCCATGACGGGTTTTAAAACTTCTGAGCCAACCATCACTGTATACACACTTTTGAGTAATTTTCATTGCTTGGTGAAATTCACGCACCTTTTCCACGAGCAGCCAGCCTGCCACTGGCTTCTTCGTCACCTCACGTCTCTGTTTGTACCACTCCCACACTGCGTCATCAACACTCTCCACCTTTGCTTTACTTACTACCTTTCTATTTCGTATTGCTTTATCACATTCACTTCTAGAGAAATAGTAAAAAATGATAGGTTTAGCCTTAAGAAGATCAAAAACAGTACTTTTACTAATGCCATATTCAGCGCACACGACACTTCTCGGGACACCACTCTCCACCTTCTTAATTATTTCAACTTTCTTCTCAAATGTCATCACTGACCTCTTTCTTTTACGTAACCCGCTTGTAGATGCTTTCACTGACACAATGCGTGCATTTGGAGTCGACATGGTGCACGGATGTTCCTTGATTGTGCTGATATGTAAAACAAAGTCACGGAATGAACACTCCAGTCTCGTGACAAATTCAAACAATGGCAACAATAGACCGTGAGTCTGTGACGTCACAGGGTAGTAGGCTGCGCCCGACACGGTCAGTGAGCAAACTAAACCATCTCCCACCCACCACCACGGGCCGGCACGACGCTTGGCTGACCGCTTCCTTACCCGAACTTGGTTCGTGTAGGATAACCCCAACCCCGGCCGGCGTGAAGCTTGGCGGACTACTTCCTACCCGAACTTAGTTCGCGTAACGTGACTCCCCAACCCCAATCGGGAAACTGGAAGTTTCGGATAACTAAAGTTCGGGAACCAAGTGGTGCTCTGTATCTATTTGAGCTCACTTTGTTTTCTTAGGTTCATACTAATTATAGGATTTTAATTAACCAGTACTAAGCTAATTATCTTTAAGATCATTTTACTTTATGATTATTATTTTTTATTTTACATTTATATTGTCAGTCTACTGATTTTTTGTTTTTTCTTTTATCTAACTTCTGTGTCCTTCCTGGCTATCTATTGGATCTTTATTTTACTTCTAATTTGTTACTATTTTATTGTATTTGTTTCTATTCTTGTGTTTTGCTATATCATGTATCTTGTATCGTGATCCCTCTGCATCTCCATACACACTGATATTGCTCCTGATCAAAATCTTCTGTCTCATATCTACACCAACTAGCACATTGATCATCATTTTTGCAAGTATTTCACAGCACACCAAGCAAAAAACAAACCTCAAAATAGCACCTGTTTATCAGTTTACAACCAAAATGTTAGATCACTTGGTAAACATTTTGACAATACAAATGCATTACTCACAGCACTAGGTACTAACTTATCATTCATTATTTTAACAGAAACTTGGCTAAATAAAGACTATACCCAACTCTACTACTTAGCTGGTTATAAAGCCATACATAACTGTAGGCCTAATAAAAAAGGTGGTGGCACAGCTATATATTACCGAGATACATTTATCTGTGTTATGACCCTGGGTTCCTCAGTGGAAACCAGAGGTCAAAACTGAGCTAATAAACTGCCTTTAGTATTGGAAACGCATCACGATGTGTATGTGTTTGTATCTTCCCTGCCAGACGTAAGACGATTCTTGTTTCTCACAGAGTATTTTAAGACTGAGCTTGGGGTTCATTACTAAATAATAAAATAGGCAACAACTATCTTTACTAATACTTTCTAATCAAGTGTAAAATAAATCTGAGTAAACTGGGATAGGATTGCTGTACGATTAGTTGAGCAGTCCACTGGCAGCGAGTGACCTGGGAAGGAGATGCGAGAGCTCTCGCTCTCTGCTGGCTGGCTGTGGTGAAAGGAACTCCTCTCCCTCCTCTCGTTTCTTTTTCTGTGGGCTAATACCCAGCTAAGTATACTGTGTAACGTTCTCATTGTCTGGCATAGGCCTGTTCTTATGTGTAGAGTATTATTCTTTGTATGAGGTAGGTGTTCCTAGGGTTTGTGTTACTAGTTATTCTAAAAGGGGTCCCAGTGGAACCACGTGGTCTCCCTACCCTAAGCTGACTCAAGCTTCTAGCTCTTTACTAGTAGTACTTTACCCTAGCTTGTTCACAGTGTAAACCTTGTATCCTGTCTATGTGGATCAAGGCTTTTAACGTAAGATAGTGTGGTAAAGTAATTATTATTATTGTTATTGGTGTGAGTGTATATGGGGGGTTGTTAAGGGGTTAATAAATAAGTATGTTAGTAATGGAGTATCCCTTCTTCCTGTGTGGGAGTCCTATGATCAACCTCTAGTCTGACATGGTCTAGTAGCAAGTTATTATTACTGTGGATAGTTTATTTTGGGGGCCGGGCCTTTTAGTTCTCCCATATTGGATAACTCTGTATTCTAACTACCCTTACCCCTTAATAGTACTAGTTCCCCCATAGCAAGTCCACCATTCTATAACAATCTGCAACAGTGTCATTAGTGACAGAGATGACTACTGTGAATATACTTTTGCTAAATCCTTTTTGACTATTGGAGCCCTCTATAGATTTCCCAATACTAACATAGCTTCTTTCTCAGATAACCTAAGGAATCTTATTATAAACAACAATCTCAACAAAAACCACATAATTCTGGGAGGAGACTTTAATATTGACCTGGGTCAACAAAATTGCTCTCAAGTTGACTATTTCCTTAACAGCATGAACTCCTGTATGTTAATCCCCACAATCACCAAACCTACCCGAGTCACTCAAACATCAGCCACTACCTTGGATCACATATGGACAAACATAACAGCTTCCCTTGTATCTGGTATAATCTACGACAGAACAACTGACCACTATCCTACCTTTCTCATAGCGAATATGGACATAACACCACCAAAAAGCAAGAAACTTTCATTTAGGTTATACAGTGAATCAGCTTTAGGCAATCTTACAAATGCACTTCACAATATTAACTGGGATTCTGAATTCAATAATACCCAGAATATAAATTCATTAGCGAACCTCTTCCTCTCCAAAACTCTTTAAGCCTCTACAACCTTCATTGTCCCCTTCTTACCAAGCAAGTAACTGACAAAAGATTAAACACTCCATGGCTCACAAGTGGCATTCTCAACTCAATCAACAAGAAACATTAATATGAAAAGAAACTTAGGATTGGCCTAGTTTCAAAGGAAGTAGCTAAAAGGTACTCATCAATGCTTACCAGTATCATAAGAAAGGCAAAACTTGCATATTATGTGAATAGATTCAATGAAGCAAAAGGCAACATGAAAAGCACTTGAAAAACAATCTCTAGTATCCTAGGAACTAAACAACACTCACATAACCAAATAAAACTCTACAAGGATGGGATATACCGTCAACTGATTTAGAAATGGTAAATGAATTTAATAGTTTCTTTTCATCGGTTGGTGCTAATCTTGCCAGAAAATCCCACAGACTCAGACACATATCTCTCAGGCAGCTATCCAAACTCTTTTCTCCTTTCACCAATTAGCCCGGCAGATGTTGTGTCCATCATACACTCTCTAAAAACCAAGGCAGGGAACACCAGTGAAATTCCGTCCATTGTATACAAGAGTGCCTCCCATGCCCTTGCACCACCCATAGCTCTTCTGTTCAACAAATCTATAGTGTCACACCTTCCCTGATATCCTCAAAAAAGCAAGAGTAACGCCAGTCCATAAAGGAGGCAATCCAGTGGACATAAACAATTATAGACCAATATCAAATCTACCCATTCATACCAAAAATATTTGAAAAATTTATTTACAAATACTAGCTCTATTCCTACCTCGTAAAATTCGACATACTCAGCCCCTGCCAGTTTGGCTTCCGGTCCCAAAAGAGCATTAATGATGCAATCATTAGTCTCCTTGACGTAATCTACTCAGCCCTTGACAAAAATGAGTTTCCGATTGGACTCTTCATTGACCTAAGAAAAGCCTCTGATACTGTTAATCACAACTACCTCTTACTTAAACTCCAGCATTATGGAATCCGAGGCCTTACCCTTGACTACATCAGATTCTATCTTAGTGACAGACACCAATGTGTAACCATCAATGATACAACTTCTTCCACTCTACCAATTATCGTTGGAGTGCCACAGGGCAGTATCTTAGGACCTCTTCTATTTCTTATATATATAAATGATCTGCCTAATGTCTCTAATATTCTTAAACCTATATTGTTTGCTGATGATACTACCCTTATCTATTCAGACCCCAACCCACATACACTAAATAATGTGAATAATGAATTAAAAAAGTCCACTTATGGATGTCAACTAACAAACTAACATTAAACATAGAAAAGACTTACTACATCTTATTTGGAAGCAAATCATCAAATGCAATTCAGCTACAGATAGACAACATTAACATCAGTAATAAAAATGATGGCAAGTTTCTTGGCCTATTCCTAGACAAGAGACTCAACTTTAGCACCCACATTCAACACATAACGAAGAAAGTCTCCAAGACAGTTGGTATACTCTCTAAAATAAGATATTATGTTCCTAACTCTGCTCTCCTCTCACTATATTATGCATTAATCTACCCCTATCTTAATTATGGTATCTGTGCATGGGGGTCTACCACTGCAAACCACCTTAAGCCCATCATCACCCAGCAAAAATCTGCTATCAGAATAATAACTAACTCTGCTTTCAGACAACACTCAGCTCCCTTGTTTAAATCCCTAAACTTGCTAAATATTAACTCCCTCCACACATTCTCTTGTGTCAACTACATTTACAAAACCCTGTTCTTAAATGCAAACCATGCTCTGAAACACTCTCCCTGGACAGACGTAATAGGACCCATTATCACCACACCAGAAATAAATATATCTTTGATATCCCCAGGGTCAAACTTAATCTGTGTAAACACTCTATGCAAATTAAGGGACCTAGTCTATGGAACTCACTCCCTAGTGAATTGAAAAGCTGTCAAACTTTTGCCTTATTTAAAAGCAAAAACCAAAAAGTACCTAATTTCATCTACTTACTTTCCTACACTGAGCTTTAAATTTGCTCTGTATCTAGTGTTACCCAATCTCCCAATTTTTATGTACTTAACCCAAACAACCTTATCAATGTGTTCATTGATGTCTTCTTTTATGTGCTAGCCATATGCTGTATTGTGCCTACCAATTTTTGTCAACTACCATTCAAGCTGTCATTGCAATCAATCTGAGCTACCTATGTGCTCTAATATATACCTACAATTTTCTCTCATCTTTTTTCTTTCTTGCCTTGTAACTGTTATCATTTTTTATAAATTTTGCAAGTATTTACCTACTTAAAATTTTCTTAGATTAAGGACCTGCCCAAAACGCTGCGTTTACTAGTGGCTTTACAAGATTGTAATTACCATATTATGTATCCTCACAATCCCAATGTACCTTCTTGTATATATATCAATAAATAAATAAATAAATAAATAAATGTAGAGGGTGTGGACCATAAAGAGGGTCTGGGCCATGTAGAGGGTGTGGGCCATGTAGAGGGTGTGGACCATGTAGAGGGTGTGGACCATGTAGAGGGTGTGGACCATGTAGAGGGTATGGACCATGTATAGGGTAATGACCATGTAGAAGGTGTGGACCATGTAGAGGGTGCAGACCGTGTAGAGGGTGTGGACCATGTAGAGGGGTGTGTGGACCATGTACAGGGTGTGGACCATATAGAGGGTGCGGACCATGTAGAGGTTGTGGATCATATAGAGGGTGAGGACCATGTAGAGGGTGAGGACCATGTAGAGGGTGTGGACCATGTAGAGGGTTAGGACCATGTAGAGAGTGCAGACCATGTAGAGGGTGTGGACCATGTAGAAGGTGTGGACCATGTTGAGGATATGGATCATGTAGAGGGTAAGGACCATGCAGAGGGTGTGAACCATGTAGAGGTTATGGACCATGTAGAGGTTATGGACCATGTAGAGGGTGTGAACCATGTAGAGGGTATGGACCATGTAGAGGGTGTGGACCTTGTAGAGGGTGTGGACCTTGTAGAGGGTATGGACCATGTAGAGGGTGTGGACCTTGTAGAGGGTGTGGACCATGTAGAGGGTGCAGACCATGTAGAGGGTGCAGACCATGTAGAGGGTATGGACCATGTAGAGGGTGCAGACCATGTAGAGAGTGCAGACCATGTAGAGGGTGTGGACCATGTAGTGGGTGTGGACGATGTAGAGGGTGTGGACCATGTAGAGGGTGTGGACCATGTAGAGGGTGTGGTCCATATAGAGGGTGTGGACCATGTAGAGGGTGTGGACCATGTAGAGGGTGTAGACCATGTAGAGGGTGTGGATCATGTTGAGGGTGTGGACCATGTAGAGGGTGTGGACCATGTTGAGGGTGTGGACCATGTTGAGGGTGTGGACCATGTAGAGGGTGTGGACCATGCAGAGGGTGTGGACCATGTAGGTGTGGACCATGTAGAGGGTGTGGACCATGTTGAGGGTGTGGACCATGTAGAGGGTGAGGACCATGTAGAGGGTGAGGACCATGTAGAGGGTGTGGACCATGTAGAGGGTTAGGACCATGTAGAGAGTGCAGACCATGTAGAGGGTGTGGACCATGTAGAAGGTGTGGACCATGTTGAGGATATGGACCATGTAGAGGGTAAGGACCATGCAGAGGGTGTGAACCATGTAGAGGTTATGGACCATGTAGAGGTTATGGACCATGTAGAGGGTGTGAACCATGTAGAGGGTATGGACCATGTAGAGGGTGTGGACCTTGTAGAGGGTGTGGACCTTGTAGAGGGTATGGACCATGTAGAGGGTGTGGACCTTGTAGAGGGTGTGGACCATGTAGAGGGTGCAGACCATGTAGAGGGTGCAGACCATGTAGAGGGTATGGAC